>NW_024581548.1:0-61316 GCF_017639235.1 Corvus kubaryi
TTGGGAAGAGGTTTTCATTTGGTACTTGCTGTGTATTGCTCCATAATTTCTTTTTATTTCCTTTTTGCAACACTGTGGACTAGATGGTAAGGCAGTACCAGAGGCTCGTCCTGTAGACATAATGGTCACTTGTAATCAGCACTGGTAATAAGTACTAAAAATAGAAAATATATTTAATCTTAATTCAGTATTTCTAACCAAACTTTATATGTTCTCAGGGTAAAAGTGACAATATTTAGACCCAAGTACTTTCCAAACTCCTTCAGCACTTTGGGCTGGATACTGGCCTTCACTAGTACAATTTGGACACTCTCCCCTGGTTTTTGGAAAAGTTACTCAGGATTTGGTTGAGCATAAGTGAGATGAGTTTAAGTGTATCCTGTAAAACTCTTAATGTGTTCTGCTTTTATCTTATGTTCTCTGTTAAGCCATTGCTTTTACTGTAAACTGGAGGGAGAAGCATGTCACAGTGTGGATAAATGGTTTCTTTTTTGCTTTTTGTCCAAAACCCACAACTTAAAGAGAAATCCAGCCAGGTCTGAATCTCACCCCTCATTAGTGGTGCCTGGTGTTGTTTCTAAAAAAGCCAAAACTAGAGGCCAGTGGCCCATCCCAGAGTGTAACACTGGTGCTTTTGCACTCACCCAGAGGCAAGAGCTGGGCTTGCACTCAAATTTTTGTTTTTGTCCTTGCCACAGGTTTTAGTGGCACACGGGCCAGGGGGCACACGGAGAAATTACGTAGTCATTGGACTCTCCTTCTAAAACACAGCACCTACTGACTTTGTCCACCCCTTTGGTGTGTCTTTGGGTCTGATGTGTATCTGAAAGGGGAGCAGAGGAGGAGGAGAGGGGGCAGGGAGGCTGCTGGCAGCCCCTCTAACAGGAGCACGGTTTGCAACCCCATTCACAGACGTTGTCTGGCATTGTTGTACCAGACACGCTCCATTCATGGCCCCTCTCTTGTCCCTTTTCAGCAAGTGCCCACTGGTCCTGCTCTGTTTGTCGGCAAGAATGAGCTGCCGGGAGCAGGAATGTTTCCCAGACGGGGGGTGAGGAGGTCAGTCTGGACCTCTGGACATTTGCGGCGCGGGCTCGCAGCCGTGGCATGTGAAAGCAGGGGACCCTTTGAGGGCCGTTTGTTTGGGTATGGGCAGCTCAGATCATGAGATTAGCTGTCAGGTCATCTGCTGTGAAATCCATTATGAAAAACACCCGGAAACTGATGCTTGACTTGAAATCCTTCGTTGGCTAAATTGCAGAAATTCTCTTCCGAAGCTTTTGTCAGCTCCATACGTACGTGTAATATATTTATACATGCGCAGATATAAAATAATGTTTGCAGTAGTGCCTCATGCAAAGCGCTCGTTGAGTAAATCTGTCACTGAAACTTCAATTCCAGATTACTGCACTCCAAGATCTGCTATTATCAGTGAAAACACATCTTTAGAAAGTTCACAACAGTCTGAAGTAGATGAGCTATTGAAGTGCAGTAGAAAATCTACCCCTCACGGATTAGTCAAACAATGAATGTAGCCCTGCACGTAAACATTGTCTAACTGTATTGGCAGGGTAAATGATTCCTGATTTACAGCTGCAGGAATAGGTGGCATTTCCTCACACTGTGAATACAAATATCAATTATCTCGAGGAGAAATACATTTCTAATCTGTAAGTGCGGTCAAGTGATGCAAATAGTGGCAAAAAATCAGTCAAATTATCAAATTATTAAACATTTCCAATATTATTATTATTAATCTCTGGTAGCAACAGTGTACAGTTTGCCAGAAAAGAAATCATTAGTAGATTGTGGAGTCTTGAAAAAGTAGTTTTAATCTGTAGACATCCTGAAAAACCACAGCCCTGAGTCAGGGAGATCAAAGAGGAATGAAGAGTCTGGGGTTTTGGATTTCAGAGATAGCCTTTCATGGTTGTGGCTGTTGTTGCCACTCTCAGTGTTTTCACGCTGCCTTGTGTGCATTATGGATTTATGCAGTAATAACCACACTTACCTTTGCAGTCATTTGGATGTAGCAGCAAAGTGGGAACTCCTGGAGGAGAGGAAGATAAAAGAGGGGAGCAGAGTGATGCAGGTATTGCTCTCTGTCGATGGCCAGCAGTTTCTGCTCTGCAAAATGCTTCCACATGATCTTCCTAAAGAGCACTCTCAGCTCAGTGTGTTTTGATGGAAATATCTAAGGTACAAAGACATGGAGAAAGGAAGAAATTAGATTGGTGGTAGGTTTAGATCACGTAGAAAGTTTAGATCATTTTAGTCCAACCCATTGGAATCTTTGTCAAGTTGTTTTTAAAATGTAATACTCTCCCAAAGACCCTTGGTACCCACTCAAAATGCTTATTGGCTCATGCCCTGGGTGCAAAGGGAGCTTTCATTCACCCTTCTAAAAATGAGTAACTTTGATGAGGGTGTTGGATTTGGCAGGTTTTCTTCAATTCTCTTAAATGGCACGTGCACACTCAGAGCAGATTTTTGCAGTGCCTCACCTTACAGCACCAGCCTCATCTCAAAGCAGCTCCAGGCCTGACCAAAACAAACTGGTATCCAAAAAGACCATCAACCCAGTGGCATTGTGGCTGGGGGATGTGGCAGAAAATGCCCTTTCCAGGCAGGTGATGACGGACTCGGTCCGGCCTCAGCACAGGCGGATTGCGCAAGTCATGGATGAGTGTCACCGTTGTACTTTTTTATTTGCATAAAACAATTATCCCATGGGCAGCGGCTCTGGAGCTGTCTAGACAACATGCTTCTGATGGTATCACTGACCTCAGACACACTGGGCTGGCTCTAAATTAGCAATGAGCAGGGCTGGAGGGATGTATTATAGTAGTTATAAACCATAAGAAGGTATTTAAATAGATAGATAAGACACATGCAAATCTTTCCATTGCCATGACAACCATCTTGATATAGGTTTTCCATACGTAGCAAGAACGGCAGAGCAAAAGGCACTGGAAAAATAGCAAGAACCTGTAATGATAATGAACCCTGACAGTGTATTAGTCTAGATTTTGGTCACTTATTAACTCTTAATAGAATACAAACTTCTATAGTAATACAGTGTTCAGTGGGTCAGGGAGCAATTACTTCTAAACCTTTGCTATAAGGATTTCTGCTATATGGCTATACCTAATGTACCAGTTCTTCACAAATTGATCTGACTGATTAAAAAACACTTTGCTATTAGATGTAAATTGCTTAGCTGCTCAAAAGCGCTTCGCGGGGACGGGTTGCACAAAGCATGAAAATATGTCATTTATGGACATCTCTATATTTCCCTCCTGGTTTTATTGGCCGGGCGAGGAATCTCGTAAATCTGACTACGCAGATAATTGTCATGTAACAGCCGCCAGTTCCAAAAGGGAAACGCAGGACAGCCCCCAGCACGAGTGTGACCCCTCCATACATTACCTGTCTGAGCAGGGCAGAGATGGGTGTTTATTCTTTTTTGTTCTTCCTTCTTACAGTTCTTCATTTCTTCTTAGTGCAAACCCGGTGGTTTGAAGGCCAGCTCACGGCTCTAATGATGCCTCCTGTGGCCAGCGAGGGTCCCCTCCAGCTGTGTCTTTCTCAGATAGATGCACAGGATGAAAGCAGCTGCCAGAGCTCGGACCTGGAGGCGTCTTGTCCAACCTGAGTCCTCTGTGCTTGTTCTCACACAGTCCAGGGATGCTGGGGCACGGGTGGCCAGGTGGGAAGGACACAGATATGCTGCCCCACTTCAAACAGCTTCCTCCAGAGGGCAGATCCATCAGTAGTGACTGGGGCCTTGGGAAATGAATTAGGGTTAACCTTGCAGGGCTTTGTTGTTGTTTTTTCCTCAATGGTAGTGAAGATGCTTAAGCTTAGAGGTGACCTAATTGCAGCCTTCCAGTACCTGAAGGGAAGAAAGCAGGAGAGAGAATTTTTACAAAAGCATGTAGTGGCAGGACAAGGGAGAATGGCTTCAGACTGGAAGAGAAGTAGGTTTAAATTGGATATTAGGAAAAACTTCTTTACTGTGAGGGTGGTGAGGCACTGGAACAGGTTTCTCAGAGAAGCTGTGGCAGCCCCATCCCTGGAAGCATTCAAAGTCAGGTTGGATGGGGCTCTGAGCAACCTGGTCTAGTGGAAGGTGTTCCTGCCCATGGCAGGGGAGTGGAACTGGATGAGCTTTAAGGTCTTTTTAGCCCAAACCATCCTATGATTCTGTGATTCTATGCAGTTGTAGGGACTGACTCTGTTGCAGACTAATTCCTTGTTACCACTGTGTGCCATTCCTATAATGGATGGTTTTGTTGTGGAAGAGTGTTTGGAGGTGGATGGCCCACGCTGTGCTTCCACATTGCCCTGTTTCCTTCCACCCCGGCAGGCAGTGGGATCCCGCTCCCCAGCCTGGCTCTGGATCCAGAGCAACTGAATCTGTCACAGCCTCTGTGCCATCTCCTGTCACCTCCACCTGCTGCCTCTGTGCTATCCTGCTCCACATAAAGCCCTTGCCATCCTTGTCAGAGCCTTTCTTGAAACACCATCCTTTTATTTATGCTTTCAAGTAATAATTTTGGCCAGCTTTGACTTTGGCTTTGACTGTGCACAGCACTCACACCAATCTTCCTCCCTTGGGGCAGTGACTTTTCTGAGCCCTTGAAGAGAGCAGGCAAGGTAGGGTGCTACAACTTGCTCATCATTTGAATTGCAGCCATCTCACTATAGCCTTGTGTTACCTCTCTGCCCAACTTCCAAGGTCAGGGGAAGTAGTTTGGGTGGGCCCTGTCCTGTTCCCCTGCATCGTGCAGCCCTAAGCACAGCAGCTCCGACCACAACCTGGCGGGCGATACTGTGGTGCAGAGAATAATTAAAAAGCTGCACTCATTTCCCAGATGAGATACACTCCTGTAGTGTGTAAATCAGTCACAGTCCTGAAGGAATAATCCAGGCAGGATAATTGTGCAGGGGAAAGGCCCCAGACGTGATAGGGGTTTGCATTAGCAATGCCTTTTCATCCATCTGTCTTTTGACCACAGCTAGAGAGGACCAGAATTTGACTTATAAGGATGTTTTGATCAACTGATTATTTCAGTGACAGAGCTCCTGAAGTACAAGCTCCTGAAAATACCTTATTTGTGTACAGGAGCAGCTAGGAGCCAGGGACTGAAAGGTTTCCTTCTTCAAAGATTAATCTGTTTAGGATCTACCAGTTCCCTTATAATCCTGGAGAATTCAACCATCAGCTTGACTGGGGGAAATATTTCATCTTGAGTGTTTATCTGCTGAGCATGGTGGAAGCAGAAACAGAACAAAGAAGAACCTGGCTCAGGGCAGGCATTAAAAAATACAGCTTATTGGTAAGCTGCTGTTATTTATTAATTAGGCTAAAGAAGAGCTGAAGAGCCCTGCTCATGGTCTGAACTTGATTGTGCTGTTCAGGGGTGTTGAGAGCCCTCTCTGACACCTGCAATGCTTACCCCACTTTTAGGTGTCACTGGGGGAAGGTTAAAGATGTTGAAGCTGGCTGGTACCAAAAAGTATTCCAAGAACGAATGTGAAAGCAATGCAAGGACAAATACATTTGTCCTGCAGTCAAATGCTTTTACAGGTCCTACGTAACAAATGTGTTGCTACAAAGCTGATAGAAAGTGTATTCCACAGTTTAGAAAAGGCACTTTGGTGCTGTGGACGAGAGAGCATTTGTGACAGACTCCACCTATGTATTTTCTTTTTAAGATCATCAAAACTTTATCGAAGACTAACCACAGAACTGCAAATTGTTGGTATTAACACTCTAGGGCATCCTCTGTATAGAAGACTCAATTTCTTATCCTGAATACGTGTTCTGGCTGACAAATTTTGGGGTGTTATTTTGCCTTCTAGTTATTCAGATGTTCTTTGGACATCTGGGAATTTAATTAACAGCTTTTGCATGTATTTAAACCAAAGTAAACTTTCCTGGAGCCTCCTGATGGTGAGGAGCAATCTTATTTATGAACACTGGCACCTGTCATGTTAATTTGTACAAAGTTTTTGATTTATCCTAAAAGAACACATTACACAGTGGATTTGGAGGAGTTAAAGGGAACCTGCAGGGTGACTTTAATCTTTATGTCTTTATATACTTGAGGGCATTTTACTGCACCTCTGCACTGCTTTCACCACACAATCATTTTCTGCTTTAGAAATGTAGCCATTTGGATCAATAGCTGCAGTACAATATATGGTACTTCTGATGGGAGCCTCACAGGACACCTAAGAAGCACTGTGGTAATTTTGCAAAATGCTTGGCTACACTCTGAAATATATTTTAAAAGTAAAAGTTGGCAAAACAGACACTGTGCAAAATTACAAGAGCCCCGGTGAAATTGTGCTTACCGTATTTGTGTATTAATAGTAAATTTGAAAAAATGGTGTGTAAGGGGATATTCCTTGCCTGAAACATGGGTGTTTTATTAGGAAACTCTAACTGTTAAGGGCTGGGCTATCTGCATTTCTTGTAGCAGCAATTTTAAACTCCTGTGGAACGCGTTGGCTTCTTTGGAGGGATTTTTGAAGGGAGAGATTTCTAGCTAATGTGGTGAGTGTGTGTTTCCTGGGCTTGACTTAAAAGAAAGCAGAAGTAAAAAAGGATGTTTGGTGACGCTTAGTGCACAGAACAAGAAATAAAAGACGATCCAGAAGTATACTTCCCTTAAAGCGTTAACAAACGTATCCTGCACATTGCAGATTTTACAGTAAATTCTTTATCTATAAACAAACCGGGTTATCACAGCTGTTTATTGTACTGCTAGCCCTGATCCTAACCTTTATGTCTTTATTGCTTACATACCATTCCCTTGTTTATATGTCTGTACCAGCCTGTGCCCTTGAACTTGGCCCTGGCAAGCCCTGACCTGGTGCTCGCTCGCTCATGGGGGCCACGGCGGCATCAGAGATGGGACATCAACACCCCAGCTAAGCCCCACTGCCTGACGGGGGCACAGATCATGGGGGCATGAGGAAAGAGCAAGGAAAAGGGTGAAAGGGTGGGCAGGATTCCCTCTGAGGAGTGTTTGCAGTGCTGCCCCGCTCGCCAGGGCCCAGCAAACCCGCCTGGGAAGCTGCACTGGGAGGGGGCAATGCCTCTCTACAGCAAAACCATCAGACCCCCGCCCCTTCCAGCTGCCCAGCTGGGGCCTTGGTGCTGCATAAGAAAGGCTTTTCCTCTCTTTCCCCGCCACCTCTGGCTGATAAGCTGACAGCCAGGCGTGCCTTGTTCTGGTAAGTCAGCAAACTTTGGTTTTCCTATGGACAAACAGCCTGTGCCCTCCAGCAACTTCGGTAGCAAGGCTTGAAGGGCAGGAGGGAGCGGGCAGTGTGGGGATAAGCAGGGACAGGGATGCGGCTGGTTTTGCAATCCCCACGATGTCCCACACAGTGGGTTTCAGGGTGTAAAGGATTTGGGCTCAGCTCAGTGGGCTGTGTCAGTGTTCCACCAGGACCACAGTCAGGGCACGCTGTGGAATGAGCCCAAAAGAGGGGCTCTCCGAAATGTGGGCAGCACCAAACACACCGGGGCAAAAAAAAGTTCCAGTCTGAGTCTTCCTCACCACTCCTGAAACTATCGTCCTGGGTTTGGTTTCAGTAAGTTGAACAGGCTCTTCACTAAAAACCTCCTGGTGCAAACATCTCCAGGTCGGAATCACATCCTTCATTTGCTGCTAAAAATAATGGCAATGAATGGAAGAATTCACAAATTCTCCCAGGGAAAAGAAATTATGATCCCATTAACCTACATTACAGCCGTCGCCATTAAGAGATACCATTAACCTGCAGTTCCCACACTGCCTTGTCGGAGATACTACAGTCATCCCTATAATTCTGGAGATAGTGCAGCCATCCCATAATTGTGTGGTAACTCTTGGCAAGCGCTGACTTTTTAATAGGCAGTGTTGCAGCCAAGTGCTTTGTCGGATTATAAGCCCCAATCCACGTAGCCTTTCATGAGCGTTTTGGCTGCTCTGTCTCAAACCACACTTGGGAGGAGAGTTCCACAACAGGATTGGGTCCCCCTCCACCATCCAAAACTATAGGATTTTTACTGCCTTTACAAGGTCAGGAGCAGCCATAGTTGATCAATGCAGAGGATGATGTGAGTATCAAGAGTTTTAATGGCATAACAGTGTGTTGTAGGAGTTGTTGTTCCACTTTCCCAAGTCACAACGTGTGTTTTCAGTGGCTTTTCTTCACACATTTACTGATATTCAGCCTCCAAAGTGGAAGTGCTCGTTTGGTGAATGAGTTTAACAGAGTCCTACTAGTTGGAGAATTGGAATGTTATTGCTTAATATAAAGTGTGTGTACGTATATATATATTTGATTATGTATATAGGGTCAATATTCTATTTTCTTAATCTCTTCTACTTACTTTGCGCATTTAGGCGCTGATTACAAATTTTCTGTATATTTTCTGTGAATCAAATTTTCCTATATTCAGAAGCTTGAATTTTCCTCAGCTTTTTACTTTGCACTACCAGCCCCAAATTTTTTTTTTCTTCTTTTCTTTTCTTATTGTCTTTTGGAGACTTGTTTTTTAACTCAGAGGAAGCAACTGCAGGGAAGTCAGTGTAGTTTTGCAGTAAAGGAGCTGGAGTGGTCCTCAGCACTCATAACTTGACTTATTTCAGGTTTTTAGTGCTCAACAACGTTCTTGAATCTAAAAATAAGCAAATATGTATGTTAAAGGCTACAGTAGAGCAGAAACGTTTTTTTCCCTAGGTTAAAAAGCCCCCCAACAAACTCAAGTCATAAGATTGTGTATTTATGTAACAAGAAGTCAGATTTATGAAAAATGCTGCTGTGGATTGCAATTCCACATGAAATGGTCCAGTCTCGGAATAAGAATTGTTGGATGCTGACATGTAGTGATGTGCACACTCTCCTGTCTGAGCTGAGTATATTTCTAACTTTGCTCTAATTATCAATCACTTGATTCATGTCAGACCACTCACATTTAAATCAAGTTTTTGTGCTATTTAGATAGGTACTCTGTAAACACAGGCAGAAGAGATGGTGTCTGGAATGAATGGGAAAGGCTGCCTGAGTGGCTGTCGGAGTCCATGTTCTGTATGAACAAATTAAAAGCATGAGTCTTTCATGCTAAATTTGTATGGGCCTCTGCACAAATTGCCCAATTTATTTAAGTATTTTCTGGTGGTGAGGTGTTTTGGGACGTGAGGGCTGATAAGCAGCATTAAATAAAACACTGCAAGTCGAATTTAAGGATAAAATGAAATTCTTTCTGTGTTGGGTTTGATGTTCTTAATTTAATCCCTGGTGGACAGTAGTCTGCATTACAAAACCTTCACACATAATTTGGCACAGTTTGGATGATTTGCAATCTCTCCCTGGCTGTCTCTGCAGAGGATGCCCCGAGCAGGTCCTGTGTGGAGGCTGGGTGACCTCTCTGCTCTCAGGAGGGTGGTCTCCTCAGGTCACCGTCGGGGTCATTTCTGCAGCAGAGCAAGGAAGCTTTGACTGTTCCTTTGCTTGTGGGGGTAAACAGAGGACTTCAATTTCCAGCACTACCCGTCCCTAACCTTCAGAAGCTTCAGAGGGGGATGGGGAAGAGATGCCAAAGGAAAGGCAGAGCAAAGAATGTAAGGAATTTTGCTTATCTGTGACAAGTTTCTAAGCGTGTTTGATTATGGTAATAAGGATACCTCATTAACAAAGGATTTTAAAGGCATGTACACCATTGATAATCAGTCAAAGTACACCGTACATCTTTAACGTTTTTTTTTCCAATGGGATATGTTTGAAATACAGCAGCACCTTAGTTAAAATGTGGAATTTCACTTGGTGCAGGAGGGTGGGGCTGTGGCAGCTAAGGAAGGAGCTCTATCTCCTGAAGATAAAGTCCCCATCACCAAGAGATGACTGTAAAACATGCACAATTCCCAGTCCTTAAAACTCTCCCTAATTGCAAATCTCCTCATTGTTTTAAGTTATCTCTGGCTGTGCTGTGCTGAATTAGTCCTTTGGAGTCCCTGAATGGGATCAAGGGAAGAGAAGAGGAAAGGAAAGATGGGAATGAGAGCCAGTGAGGAACAGAAAGCAAGATAGCCAGAGGAAAGGAAGGGGGATGGGTGTTAAGTGTAATTGCCCTTTGACTTCCTGTGAAACTGCAAAACCTTTTGAACGCCCTTGTTGAAGCAGCCCCAGGGATGTTTTCTGCACCCCTGCTGCATGGGAGGCATCTGGCCTGGTGTTGGGGGGGCAAAAAGGGAAGAAATGGTGCAGCAGGAGTTTTCCTCCTCTGTTTGGATAATTTGCAGTGTGTGTCTTGCTGGAAAGTGGCCTGGTGAATGTGCCCCCCCTCCAGTCTCTGTGCTGATCTCAGTGTTAGGTCCCTTGGCCATCCCCCCCGTCCCAGTTCCCCACTTGTAGGTGGGAGAGCCATCACCTGTGCTCACCCTCCTTCTTGGCCAGCCTGGCCCTGTAGCAGGCAGCTGTTTCCACCAAGCAGCCATCTGTGGGAATTTACTCCAGCTCCACCTGATACCTAGAGTATTCCTATTTTTGCATCCTTATCTCCTAATGAGTTTATAATCTAGAACAGAGCAGTACCCCTGCAGTTCTCCAGCCTTCTTATCAAATGATTTTGCTATCAGCCACATTCAGATGACTGACGAGCTGCTTCTGGCCCCACATGGGCTCCTCTGTGGGGGCTTTTTTCAGGAGGAATAGGCTTGAGCAGAATTTCTGTGTCATGTTAAACAGGAGAAGAACGAAACCCACCTATGCACAGGGCTCTTCCAGCTTGTTCCAGGTACAATGTTTGAGTGGTGGCTGCCCAACCCTAAATGTGGTGGATGCAACTCAGTATTTTTTCTTCTATTGCCTTTGGGTTGAAGAAAGCATTTTAATATCCACACACCTCTAATAAACTAAAGCTGTAACGAGGCTTTCTCTATTTGTATTGCTCTTTTGTTGTCTCCTATGTGCATTTACTATTGATTTTTGCCAAACTCTCCTATACTGTAACTATGCAGTTATAAACTGGTGTTATTGAGGGGAACTGAGGAGGGAAGGAATAGCCATGAAATTACTGGTTCCAAACAAACACTGCAGCTCTATTTGGGCATTTCTCAGAAACACCTGGAGATTACTGCATACAACCTTCCTAATCAGTAAATCAGCCAGCCACCAATTGTTTCCTTAGCCACATCAGGCACAAATGGAACAGCTGTTTAATTTACTTTTTTTTATGGTAGGAAATTCATATCCTGAATCATTGATATCTTTATTTTGCAACTTGCTGCCATTAATTCTTTTATTTACCTTCCTTGCAGTGTTGCCTGCCATAAAAGATAGGAGGGTCTGTGTGTGTGTGTACAAGGTGGCCTGATGTCATCTTTCAGGACGGTGCATGGAAACCAAGTGAAATTCTCTGGCGCTTCACTTGAACATCCTCTCAAATCCGAGGGTTGAGGAGAGGAATGGGGGACACTTGCTAACGTGAGCAGGAACTGAGAGAGCCAAAGCTTTGCAAGCTCTAGAAACTCTGAAGTAAATGGCTTCAGTTGGCTTGAGACTGAGCAACAGCCAGCTACAACTGAATGCTTTATTGCCGTCTGGAAGTGTTTATTTTCTGAACATAAATTCAAGGGACAGATTCAAGGCATGTCTAGAAATAAAGCATATCATCATGCGAGCTAAGCTGACAAGGACAATTTACTGTACCCTGCATTCGTTCTGGGCCAATCGGAAGAGAAGAGGCTATTAACATCCTGAAATTCCCGCTGTTCGGCTCTGCCTGTCCCTTCACTGAACTCGGGAATGGCATGTATTAACCCCTTGAGGGCCTCCCGTGCACGGCGCACATCCCGGCAAGGGACACTTGTTTAGGCCCCGAGACATGTGCGGCGTGTCCAGCTCGCACTGACAGCAGCAGCAGCAAACGGCCCCGAGAGCCCGACACGGGCGCTGCTGTGGGGAGGCCCAGCACAGGGTTAACATCTCTCCTAGAGGCACTGTCGGCGCTGCACACGAGCGCTGACTTGCTCTGGTTAAATACGAGAGTTCACTGGTCAGCTTGACCTTGAATTCTCTCGCAAAGACAGGAACAAGTTGACATAGTGCTCGTGTTTCCAGTGGCTGCAAAGTTCAGGGAATACAATGCAACTGCAGCTCTCGTGCCGCGAGCATCTCTTAGAGAAGAGAAGGGAAAGTTCATTTCCTACTTTTTAAACACTGCCAGCAAGAAAAGTAACAAAACCAGGAGAGAAGTCAGAAGGTAAAGCACAAAGGGCACAGCAGCAGATATTGCAGAGGAAAGGTGCCATCCGTAGTCAGGAATGTGTTATAATAAAATCCACAAGCAAAAGTCCACAGAGGACTGTTTGCATAGCAGCACTACAATATCTATGTGTGTAAATAGAGGGAACAGCCTTTAAATCTACGTTGCAGCAGCAACTGTTGGGTCTTTTACCTGCTGCTTGAAGTGTTCCCCCTGACTCGGTGGGTGTCCTTGTACAGGACAGCACAATCAGCCCCATTCCAATGTTGTAGCTGAGGGAAATATGTTATTGTGGCTCTGAACAGGAATTTTCTGTATACAGCACTGCAGAAGGGCAGTGCAGTTAACCGGTCTTCAGCTTCTTTTCCTCTGTTAGGGAGTACAGATTCTGGACAGCTGATGATTTCACAGTGAAAGTCTTGGGCTGGTGTTTCTGATCAATTATTAATGTTTATTGTCTTCTTCCTTTTTTTTTTTTTTTTTTTTTTTGTTTTGTTTTGTTTTATTTTGGTGGGCTTACAACTGAGGAGTCTGTCTCATTCATTCCCTGCACTGCACAAGGCTTAAGTATCGCAGCGTTCAGTACCAGACCAGAATAATATAAGAACCACAAAGAATCATTTATCTGGCATGACATATTTTATGCTCTTGTGTAAGTTTTCCTAAGGGAATTCTGAATGTCCTACTGGGTGACTGTAAAGACACCAAGGACTCAAAGTCATGGGCATCATCTTTATTACAAGCCCTAAAACACTTAGTAGTACAAAGACAAAGCTGAGTGATTTTAACTTTTCTGAAATTAAGAGACTGTATTGTCTCACCAAAGTCCTTCCACAGATCTCTTTAAGAGCAGAGTGGTTTGGGGCTAAAATTGATCCTTATCTTCTATTACTTATAGGAATGTTTCTGTGCTTTAAAAATATACTCCCCATTTCTTATTTTCAGACTACCCTAATCTCAAATTAGCCTTCTGAGCAAAGGTCAGGAGTGCAGGTCTTACTGGTTCGGTTAAAGGAAATAACGCAAAATCAGACAGGCTACCACAGGAGTCTTTGTCAACAACTTCTTGAATGCTGAGAGGCTGCTCAGGCATAAGCTGTCTGTACAGCCAGATAGTGCTGTTATTAGAAACACATTAGTGTGAGAAATGAAAAGATGTGTGTGTGTATGTGTATATATATATATATATATACATACACATGGCTAATAGATACATTCATCTGATGGCTTTCACAGTAAACGTCTTAGGCTGGTGCTTCTGGTTAATTATTAATTAATAATTTGTTGTCTTGTTCCTTTTTTCGGTGTGTTTACAACTTAGCCTCGACTCTCTTTTTTTTTCCAAAACACACATAACAAAGCTCAGATAACTACGCTGACAGTTGTTGTACTATTACTCACCTTAGTAATGTCCTTAATAATGACGAAATGTTAGGTTTTCAATAATGTACCGATAAATATTTTGGAGTTGGGGAACTGGCAGGTATGTGGGGAAGGCACTTGGTGTTAACAGCTGATATACTGTTGTTACATTGATGAAAACTGGGGCTAATGCACTTGTGTAAAGATCCTTTTTATAAAAGTGATTTTCCTTTATCTCTTTTTATTTTTGTTTGTGTCCTTGTGCCTGAACATTTGACCCTGGAGGAGTAGGATGGAAAGATTGTTTAAAGAGCAGAGAACTGTTTATTTCAATTTTTTCCCTCTTGCCCCCCCCCCCGTGCAGTTGGTTTTACAGGTAAATCACTCGTGATATGGGAGAATCTCAGAAAGTTCAGAGGTTTGGGGCAGGAAATGCCTCCCCTCCCCCTGAAGTTTGGATTCAGAGCTAAATTTATCTGAATGCTGTCATTTCCCTGCTTTTCCCTCTCTACCTCCTTCATTACATTCCTCTTTCTCCCTCCTCATTCCCAGCCACCCAGATCTTATCCTTTCCTTGACCTGCAGCTCCCCCTCCCTAGCCTGCCACGGCTCTAAAATGTCCGGAGGCCTCAGCTGAAGGTGGTAGTTTTTCCTGGTGGGGTTTTCTTCATTCCTGAGCTGTACCATAGCGAGAAGTGCTCTGTAATCCCCTGCCCTCAGAAGCTGTGTCCATCAGCAGACGCTAAAAGCAGGTTTGGTGGCCCCTAAGAGGGGAAGGCAGCAGTGGTGCCCAGCAGAGCAGCCAAGGCTGGCTCGTGCCTTGCTGGGTGTGAGCGTCTGCCTGCGATGCAGCAAAGGGCCCGTGCAGGTACAAGCAATTAGATTTAGGCAGAAGAATTCAGAAATAGGTGTGGGAGTTCAGCCAAATTTCCCTGCTGCTCCTGCTTTCCCTGACACATTCTGCACACCTGCATCACTTACCACGATCTTGAACAGGTCTTTCCTGGTAGGAAATACACAGAGTTCAGCAAGAATCCCTCTCTTTTTGTTTCTCCCTTTCTCTTTTTTTTTTTTTTAAATACTATAGTCTTGCACTGTGGCTATTCTAGTTTTTCACAGAAGTGGCAGGCAGCCAAAGACTGGAGTCATTATTTGCAAACTCTAAAAATAGAGTCAAGATTTATAGGAAGAAAACAGATATGTCTTGTTATAAAACCATGAATAAGGATTGGCACGAACATAACGGTTTATTCTTTTTTGATATTGCTTATTGTAAATTGCACTCTATCTTTCTGGGAGATACAGCAGATAGTTACAGTGCAGAAACGCTTCCTTTACTTGAAAGTGCTGCACAACTGCAGTTTATTTGTTGTAAAGACTTGATTATTCAAAGGAAGCGATAAGAGATGAGGTAGCCTCTGGGAATTTTGTGCATTGTTGGGGTGGACAGTTTGTTTTTTAAAAAGTATTAGCGATCTTCTCCTGCAGGTCACTGCTGATAAAAATTACATTCTTCGCCCAGCGAAAAGGCACCTCATGAGTTGCACTTCTGCTTAATACTGCTTGTTATTGTACACCATGAACATCACATCCCTGATCTAACTGTGGGTAATAACACTCCCTGCTCTATCTCCTTCTTTCTAGGCTCTGGCAGGGCAGCAACAAGGAAAAAAAAGAGAAGGGGAAAGAAAAAATAAAGGAAAAAAACAGAGGGGGGAAGCAAGCAGAGGGGAAAGAGAGAGGGAGAGACTTTCACAAAGAGTTAAAAAGGCCTGATGAAATCCTTACAATGTACACCATATGGCTTGACATTTACCAGATTAGTTAAACATTTCTACTGGGGATAAATATTCCTGCACATCGATGTAAAGAAATTGCATGAGACAAGGGCACATACAGCATATTTATGCCATGGAGTAATCTTTTTTTTTTTTCTTTTTTTTTTTCCCCTCCCTTCCCCTTGGCTAGCAGAATTCGGGTTACAGAGCATGTAAGGGACAAATGTACCAACCCCAAATAAACCCCAATTCTGTGCACTCCTGAGCTGCTGGTGGGGTGGCTTCCAGCATCACCCCAAACACACCTCAAAACTCTCCCCCCCAAAACCAGTCTTGAATGAGCAATCTTGCTATAAAAAAAATAACAAAACCCCAACTCTATGGAGAGGCTAAGCATTGAAGTTTGTCAAAATCTATCTGAGCACTCAGGTTGCCTGTGGAGGATGACTGTGATGGCTGCCAAAGTGATTTGAGCGGGTTGATGCAGAGGAGGTGACTGCTGGTGCCCGTGTCTGGTGTAGCCTGCCCTGCTCCTTGGTGAGCAGCCCTAAAGCCATAGATTTCATCTGATCTTTGCAAAGGCTAACATTTGTCTGCTGTCATTTTAGTGAGATTGATGACAGGCTGGGATGGGAAGGAGGAGAGGGAGCACAGCGGGAGGAAGGCTGATCCCCACAGCCCTGAGAGTTGGGGCCAAGCCCATCCAGAGTCACTATCCTGGACCCTCTGGTCAGCTCTGGCAGTGGCAGAGAGTTGTTCCTGCACCACTCCAGCAGGAGATTGCAGGAACTTGGAGACAGGAAGGCAGCACTTTGCACTGTATGTATCTTAATAGATTATTCACGTCACAAGCAACACAGGGCAAAATGTTATGACAACCATAAGCATGTAGTTTACTGTGGCTTAATGTGGCTGGGCAGTGCAAGGTAAAGCTATCAAAAATGTTTTATTTTTTTAAAAGTTTCCAAGAGAAATTAACCGATGTGGACGTGCAGCTATTTTTATTCAAACCTCTGAATTTTGGCAAACTCTTGCCAGGCTATAGCAGAAAAGGCTTACTCTTTTTATTATTATTATTATTAGTAGTATCCCAGTGCCAAACTAAAAATCAGATGCCTTTCCACTTGGAAGCTTTCTTGCAAGCTGATGTAATAGGGGAATCTTCTGCAAAGGACACATGTCGCAAGCTGGGCAGCCAGTTGCTGGCTGCAGCATGTAATATGCCTTGGAAAAAAAACAGCTTCCACACTTGGGCAGGATGAAGTCCATGTATCTTTTTCCATGAATGAATGAGTGACTATCAATGCTGAAATTCAATCTTACCTCAAAATCCTAGAGATTTATGTTTCACCAGGCATATGTATGTATACAGGGAGGGAACTCAGCACTTCTGGGAAAGAAATGCAGAGTGAATGGGTTCCTGCCCTTGTGGAGAAATGTACCTGCAAATCTTAATCCCAGTATTAGACTGCAAACCATTGAGGCAAGGGCTGGAAGCAGCCCTGGATCCTCTCTGGTAGCTGAAGGGGAGACTGGTGCATGAGCCAGTAACTCTAACAAGATGGAATTCAAAATATGCTTGACCTAAAACCTTGGGCTGGGACATGTACAGGCTTGGGGAAAAGCTCAGCTCCAGCCCCTCATGTTGAGATTTACAGTGCCGAGACCGATGCCTTGCAGATTTTAACCACCCAGTGTCCCATTACGACAAAATGACACCACATAAGGGATGGGTTTTCAGCTGCAGACAGGGAAGAATGTGGAGAGTGTGAAAACAAGATGTACCCTCCTTATTCTTGCTGGTCAGAGGGGAGCAGAGACTCCCACCCGAGTGGGAGGGCAGGCTTGGGCCCCGCACGAACCTTGCGCTTGGGTGATCACGGGTGGCTGGGTTGATAAAGAGGGAGCCAGAGAGATAAATACCTGTACAGAGGAAAATAAGAACAGATAATGGATTGGTCCAAGTCGCAATATATTTCCTCCTGGTGATGAAAGGCTAAGAGTGAGTTATAGATCTTTCCTCAGATAAGAACAGATATTTCTTCCCAAATCTTTTATCTATAAGATATTGAGATATTATTTTTGGTCTGCATTGGTATTAATCTGGCTCTTTGCATTCCCATCCCGGTCTTAAGCAGGTGACAACGTGGTAGGGAACCCAAAGGTCCTGACTGCACCTCCCATGGGTGAGGTGTTGCTTTTCATCGTCGGGAGCTGGGAAGAAAGAGGGAAATGTTTATCCAGGTGTCTCAGGTGATGGTGATATGGCTATTTATGCATGACCAGGGTTTAAATCTTGCTTTGTTCAGGTCCTAAACGTACAAGAAGCATTGCTGAAAGTGTTATAAGATCAGTTACTGCTCTGGGATAGAATTAACTTAAAAAAACCCCCAAACATTTACATGTTTGGTTGATATGACAGGTGCGTGCAAGGGCGGGAGACTGTGTGGGGAGAAAAGTGCAGCGTGGTTTTGTCAGCTGGGAAAGATCAGAGCACCAGCTTTGATAGTGAGGGGAAACGGCTTTTAAAATTTTAATTATTTTGTTAACAGTATTATTACTGAGTAAATATTTTGTATAATTTAGTAAATGGCTGCTTCTCACCCCCTTTCCCCGGGGCGGTGGTGGCGAGCCGCAGGGAAGCGGCGGGGGCAGCTCCCGCCTGCCCTCACGGAGGTGCTGCCATCTTGAGGAGAGGGCGGAAAGGCTGGGGACAGGTGGGAACACCGAGCCAAGAGGAAAGCACAGGTGGGCTGCGGCCAGACAGCGTTTGAGGCTGTGGGATGAGGGGTTTAGGGATGGGCAGGTGCCATGTCCCAGCGTGAGGGCTGTTCATGGGAGCATGCTGGCAGGGCAAGGGGCCTCCTGTGGTTTTCACCTGCTGCAACTTCAGCCTTTGCTGTCTTGCTTAAACCTCTGCTTTTGGATCTTCAGAGAAACCTTTGCAGTGGTCAGTAAATCCTAATGTTGCGCTTGCTCTGGTTTATGAGATTTCCAGGAGATTTGTCAGTTGGTGGATCAAGCAGCTCTGAGGACACAGGTTTGGGCTGAGGGGGGAGGACTGTACTGTCTCCATCTTGTTAAAACGAGCTTCAGGTTCAGTACATTAACGTGTTAATAAGGAAGCCCTGTGTTCCCACACTGCTCTTAAAGGCATTCTCACACTGCTGACCTGACCCCCTTAATCCTGGCTTTCCTGGAGGAAAAGCTGATCCATCAGGCCTCATGTACCTAAAATGGGATGAAAGGGAGTGATGGGTCTATTTCAATGCTGGTGTTTCTCAGGTACCTCAAGCAACCTTGTTCTTTTTGTATTCCTCGCTTATTTCCCTGGGAAGAGGGGGGGAAAAAAAAAAGGAAAAAAAATCCTCTAGATGTGAGGGCTCAAATCACTGAAGATGAGAAGCAGCAAAAGGAAATAAAGAGGTCAAACGCCTAAGTTAGCTTATGATTAAAAAGAAATTAGTGGGGCTATTTTTAATTTGTTTAAATATATTACTTTCTATTAAAGAGGTCTTTATATTTCACTAAGTATGAGATGAAGTGTGTCACCAGAGGAAGATTTTTTCCGTTTTAGTATCGTTTCTCTTCAAAAATTAGAAGTCCGATGCCACTGAAGTCACAAATGTGGAGACAGCAGGAATGGCAGCCAATGTGGGACTTTTCCTCTACAATACAGCATGGTCACCTTCCAGTTGGGCTGGTTTGCAGGAATTCAGGGAAGACAACCATAACCTGTGCATAACAGGTATGTCATGGGGAGGTCTGTGGTATCACACAGCCTCCCAATTACTCAGCCTCAGATTGTTGTGCAGCCTTGAGAACCAAACTCTGCGTCTCTGCCCTCAGACCCATCCCAAGGTGTTGGGTCCCAGCTCAAGGCCCTGCTGGGAGCCCTCTTGGAGGCTGGAGTGTATCTCATATCTGAATTTAGCTGCCAGATCTTACATCTTTTTTTGTTAAATCTGCTAGAC
The DNA here is from genome assembly GCF_017639235.1 of Corvus kubaryi. Taxonomy (NCBI): domain Eukaryota; kingdom Metazoa; phylum Chordata; class Aves; order Passeriformes; family Corvidae; genus Corvus; species Corvus kubaryi. Next base: position 19,383 of record NW_024581548.1, read on the forward strand.
TATGGATATTTTCAGGCTGCAGCTGACAGAAATTAGAAAGGATAGTTGTAAACAAAGTTTTGTAATGCCAGAAGTCTATGACGGAGCTTTTATAATCAGTGCACAAGCTGAACGGTGATCTAACTGTTCCAAGGCTTTCCATGAGACTGCTGTTTTTTTATTTTCTTTCTTTTGTTAAATGAAGTTCCTTGAGAATAAAAACTGCAACTGGGTGAGTCTCTGCAAACCTGTGAGGCTGTGAGGGAAATACAGTTTGAATAAAAATAATAAAACGTTTGGTTAGGAATTTGTTACAAAGCTCCAAAACAATGCAAACACCCTCAGTCTCTTGTTTTGTTCCCAGCTGGAAAGCCAGGCCAGAGTCACTGAACATTTCACCAAGTCTTGCTAACCTTCTGAGCTGAGTTGTGAGAAATTGTTCTTGACATCACATGAGCTGGGCCACAAGGCAGGACTAATGTGATATTTGCTGTCGAAGGTTTCCTAGGAAACATGCTACTTAGAGCACTCAGCCCTCCCTGCCACCCTTCCTGCATCCTTCAGCTTCCCTTGCTCCCACAGGTTTTGCAGGGGGCAGGGATGTCCCCTCTGACCTCCGGACACTGTTGGCACAGACCTCCCCTCTTCCCAGCAGAGCCGAGAGGGGCTGCGGAGATTCTGAAGCTCACCCACCTAATTGCCCTTTTTTCCTCTGATTTCTCTCTTTGTTTTTCCCCAACACTCTGCAGTGGGAGAAGTGAGAGAAAGTAAGCTACATCCTGCAAGACTGGAGATGGAGAGAAGGAAGTTTGAGCCTTCTCAGTGAACTTAAGCTTTCCTGCCACAGGGGAGCTGGTGGAAAAAGGTTAGGAAAATCAGCAGATAACTTACAACTTAACTTGCCACATATTTTGCCAGCAGTTTGCAACGCAGTAGCTGTTATGGTACATAACCTACAAGGGCTTTTCAGCAGAATGGAGTTCCCCAGTTCCTTCCCATAATTTCACCTGGTAGGTGCTGTCCTTGACATCAGCCCCACAAAATGATTCCTGCCATCCAGGCCAAACTTTTCAGCTTGGCCATTTGGAGAGTCCCCATTGCGGATGGGATGAATGGAGTCAGTTCACACATGTTAACCAAATGCAAATCCTTAGATGGAAACTCATGGTCAGCTTTTTCCACTGCTATTTTCAGAACTTCCACAAAAGACCGTGCTGTGATTATATGTATTCATGATATGTATATCATGTATTCAGCTCAAACAATATTTGAATGATGCATTTAGAATTCTTCCTAAAAAAGGACCATGCTTCTGTAAACTACATCATATTTGTAAAAAGAGGGAAAAAATCTAGCTTGCTTTTCCTTTCTTCCTCCCTTTCTTTTTAATATATCATTTCATAAGGCTGTAAGAATTGGTGTTAATGCTACATTACACACAGACACACTTCTACATAATCATATGCATTTGCCTGTATTCCATACATAAACAACCCTATGGAATCCCGACTCTTCATTGTTAAGTTTGTCTCCATATTTTTCAAAGCAAAGCAGCTCTGAGTGTCACACAGTTGCTTTTTTCACTCTTGTTCAGTGGGCTTTGCAGAAAATGCAGCCAAACAAATAATGCATTGGGAGTTTTGTGGGTTGGCTGAGTTTTGGTTTGTTTTCACTCTTTTGGTTTGTTTTGCTATTATTAGATTTTGGGGGGGGGGGAGTGGTTTTGGGTGGTTTTGGTTGGTTTTTTGGGGTTTTTTTGGTGGTTGTTGTTGTTGTTGTTGTTGTTTTTAATTTTGTTTTTTTTACCTGGTCATTTATAACTGCCTCTTTCCCCTCTTGTTTCCACCACTGACAAAACACCATTTTTATGACTCTGTCATTAAGTGTCCTTCACATTGCCAATATTGATTTCCCCAACCCCTGGAAGGCCCAGAGTGTCACCTCCACGATGCTCCCTGAAGCCGCTGGCTTGGAAAACGGGAGCACTCAGGTTGGAAAGGAGGTGGAAAGGAGATGAGTAGCCCCAAGTCCCTGGGCTGATTCATTTCTCTCCATGGTGCCGTTCCCTTCACCTCCCTGCAGGTCTGTGTAGAAGCTGTTTGGCCAACATGCCCCATGGGCCTTTTCTTAGTAAGGAAAGTGCAGGGGGTGGAAAAGAAATTCCATTCTGGATCATTTAGCTCTACCTTCAGTTTCTGGTGGCATCCCAAAGATAGGGGTGGCTTTTGGGCCGCCTTTTTGGCATGCTTTCAGGTTCAGGAGAGCTGCACCTGCTGGGCCCTGCAAAGCCAGTGGGGCGTCACCTGTAAATCTGGGCAGAATTGGGGTCTTTGTGGCCAGAGAAGGAAAATCAGTAACGCTCTTCTCTTTCTGTTCCAGTCTAGAAAAGATCCCTCCAGGTGTGAAGTCTGTGATGTCAGTCAGCTTCAGAGACACAGCACCAGCTTAGCTGAGGATCTGCATGCAAGTCTCAGGTCAGTACCAATCTCTTGGATCAGCATTTTTCACTGTAGAGTTACTCTTTCCTTGCATGGAATTGGGATGGTGGATTTGCAAATCAGCCTCTGCCTGTGAGATACCATCATGAAACCACATTGCTCATAGAAGGCAGAACCTTTCTGCATTATGAGAGGCTACCCAATATGTGAGATTCTGGAGGTCACCCAGACCATTTGTTGTTTTCAGAACACTGTCAGAATGTCAGTCCTCGTGGCACCATGTGTAATATATGTCAGGGGCTCTTGTTAAATCCCAGTGCCAGCTGAGGAAGGGAGGAAAGGAGATACAAAACCACAGCTTGAGTTATTGTTGGAGGCAGGACTGGAACTCGGGATTTCCTGGGCAGATTACCAGCCTTCACTTCTCCCTCAGTTGGTATAATTAGCAGTGTCCTGGATCACTGTTACTCCCATGCAAGCACACATCTGAATGCATTTTTCTTTGAAATTGTCTGTCTTGGGGTCATTTCTGTTGTGCACTTCGGGCTGTTGATGATCTGTTGTCTGCAGTGAAATGCTCACTGGTACACTGTAAATCATGAAGAGATGCAAAGGCATCCATTTGCTACTACTGATTCAGTCTCTCTGGATTTCTAGAATGGGCTACCTGTAAAACTTCGGGAGCCAAGTCTTGGAAAAACCCCAATCCTTTGTGGCTCTTTAATTTTTTTTTTGGTTTTGGCTGCTAGCCATGCAGACGGATGTCTTACATCCTTGAGATGAACCTAGTGCAGTCCTCATTGACCTAGCAAGCCATTTTTTCCCTGATGACAAGCTGGGATCACATTTTGTAATGACTGCTGCAAGATTGTCTTGTTAGGGAAAGGGCTAAGGTGGGATCGTCTTTAATGACAATGAAAGCACCTCATAAAACCTGATTCTTCGGTTTTACAGGCATGGCTGTAAGAATTTTAGCCAATGCAGACTTAGTAAATCAGTCAGTCAAAAATTATATCAGTTGAAGTATAATGTTCATGGCAGTCCAAAAACCTGAACGTGTAGGTGATTTGGAGGGCATTTTGTTAACTCTTTAATTGGTCGTTTGCGTGCTGGCGGCACTAGCTGATCGCCTGTAGGTCAGAGTAGTCCTAGAGCTTAGGTAAATGTGTATTGTTATATGTCACATTTTCATACGGCTTCTTTGCACAGGTTGGTAAAAATGATTGCTGCATAATTAAAATTAAGACAAGGTGGGAAAAGTGATTCAATTAAACCCCTGAAGCCATTGCACAAATTATCTGAAGTACCAAAAACTAATGAATAGTTAAAACTAGTTTTATCTTTCTACTCTTCATTCCTGGATCCTGAGGGTATCAAAATGGCTGAAGTCTCTCTGAAAGTTCTCAGAGGTGAGTTTTTGGGTGGGCAGTGCAAGTATGAGTCAGCACAGAGGAATCCAGGCCTTTTAAAATACCAGCACACAGAAACTTTGTTACCTACTTGTTTTGAATTGAAAATAACCAGACCTTACGCACAAGAGACCTTTTGGTTTCTCCACCAGCCCAGAATTATTTTGAAAACATCTGCAATATTTCACTCTGTGTGCTGCAGGTATTATATACCAGGGAGGGTGATGACAGTAAAAATAAATGAGATATGTTGTAACCAAAACATCCCAAGTTTTACATCATACATTTCACAAGCCTAGCAAGCATCCTGTGCTTTGACTTGAAGGCCGAAGGCATGTGGTAGTTTTACAAATGTCTATTAGTATTAACAAATATGTTCCATTATTAGACTGTGTGCCACTGCCCCAACCTCCCAGTGCAAGAGGTGAGTTAATACGGCTTATAAAATGTAAGAGTGCTGCAGGCACAAACTATGGAAATCAGAGCCCTGGCTAAGCAGGAGGTCTCATTACATTTTGTGGGACAACTTACTAGAGGCCTGAACATGAGCATAAAAGCTGCCTCCCAGCTAAGGCTTTTTATGGTTCCCGTCCTTTCCCAGAGCAATACAGCTCTAGGAGATTTAGAGCAGCAAGGTCTGCACCTTTGGATGCTGGCAGTGTGCTGATTCTGACCGGGTTTGAAGTGACAGAATTGAGATGGGTATGTTTGCACTGTGCCTTTGCTTTTTAACAGAATCGTTGGAGGCTGAAAGTAGCAGGGCACGGAGGAGTTGTGCTCTTGTTGCTTTTTGGGTTTGTCTTTAGTTTTTTTTTTGTTCTTCTTGCATGGCTCTGTGCTGGTAGCTTCAAACCCCCATTTCTTGGAAACAAGAGTGTTTCTTGGTCAGGTTTGACAAGACTGTGAGTGTTTGCATACGCACATGAAGACCCAGTATGTTGAAACTGTATAAAACAGTGCATCTTTCAAGGAAGTAAAAAAGTCTGGTTGCTCTTCATTAGAACAGATACTGCCCTGCAAGATCTCAAAATATGGCTTAGGAGGGACTGTAGTCAGCCATCCAAGTGGAAATGTCTGTAGACGTTTCCCCTAGCAGGGATGGTGTGGATGCATAGAAGAGAAACACAGTGCCTTTTTATGTTTCCACCTCTCTGGAAGTGATTCTCACCCTGCGTTTGAAACAGTTAAAAACCCTCTTCTGATACTTAACCAAACTTAATCAGAAACCTTAAATAGGAACTAATTTACTGTCACAGGTAGCATGCTCATCTTAGTACTAACTTTGTCGATCCAAAAAAAAAAAAATCCCTGCTGAGGACTGGGGTGATTCAGGGAATAGTAGGTTATGAAAACATGATGTCAACTCACTAGATGAGTCTTTCATTAACGGGTAAAGCTTCTGTAGGTAGAAAAAATAAACCTTCTTAAAGATTTCTGTGGCTCAAGACCCCAAGAGATGAGGAGAGCAGAGAAAAAGGAGAAAACTGAAGCACAGGAGGTGTTCAAATCACATGAGCTCTCTGCTTTCTCATGCTTCATAGTGGAAAAGCAAACAGCCAAACATTGTCGGGAGTGTCCTAAAAAGCCAAAATGTGAGTAGACAAGTTGCAGTCTCCCCCCAAAACATTTTCTTCAGTCTTTTTTTGATGTGTATTCAGCCTAGACTGCTGGTAATCAGAGACAAAATTTCCACTACCTGTGATTCAAGAAAAACACTGCTTATGCCATTAAACAGAGTGATTTTCTGTAGCCTTTTCTGTATGGTCTTGGCTTGAGACCACCCAAATGCCAGGTGAAGTAGTGCTTGGGACAAGTCGAGGTTTTCCTTATGCTCCAAAGCATAAGCAACAGACTGCAGTTGATTTCATAAATGCAGACTGATATTTTTAGGAGGCTACCAACAAAAACCAGGTTATGGGATGGGCTGTTGTGGATTGCATCAAGAGAGTGCTGAAATTCCTGCCCTGCATATAGGAATGTGGAAATGACCCAAGAGTGTTTGGGATGCCTTTGTGGATTTTGTGTATGTATATAGCATAGTGTAATGTTTATGGAGATGTATATATATATATGGCAGTACCATGCAGGACTAATATGAGACATAAATGTTGTTAAAAGACATTATGTGACACACTCACAATTTTTCCTCTGTGTGCAAAGAGTGAGTCAAGGTCATGGCACCAAATTCATCTTTCAAAAGTGCCTCATTTCACTGACTATGGAAGGCTTGGACCGCTGGCCTGTATTTACTATAAAAATACATGTTTTAAGCTATTAAAAAAACGTTCAGCAATATTTTGATCTGTTAATATGGACCTTTTCAAAGAAAAAATGCAAGCTTTGCCACCAGCCAGGTCCACTCCCGTGTCAGACCCTGCAAATAGCAAGTGTATGGAAAAAGTTTAAAACTTGGATTGAGGAATGCAGCCAGGGTTGCTGGTGCAGGAGCCAGGAGCACAACCCCTGCCTGCTGGGCTTTGTGGAGAAGACCTACACTATCAAAGCTCTGGAAGGTAAAGGAATGCATGAGGGCTTTGAAGAAATTCTTTTAAAAGCCTCTGGAATTACAAAGACAGTGAGAAAGGCTTTCCACAGACTTCCTGGAAATGCCATGTCACTGGTGGGTTCCTCTGGGAACTGAAGGAGGCAGCAGGAAGCTGGTAATGGCCTATTAAATTTGATAGGACTTGCTTTGGTGGTGGGTGGTGGGACCACAGCATTTCCATGTGTTTTCACTAGTGAGCAGCAGAAGGATGTGCACATTGTGCTTCCTTTGGGGTACATTTTCCATGTTTTTAATACATGAGACAAACCTCATTTCTAGTGAGTTTGGGGTCCCACCATCCTCATGTTATCTCAGTAAGCACAGCCCTTGCTCAATAAATCCACGTGCAGGGACCAAAACGTTAGACTGCTTGAGGAAACAGTTCTTGGATCAGCCCAAAAAAGGGGCAGGGATACGAGATAGCCCTTTGGCAGTAGGGTTGCCCAGGGATACATCTGGAAGGGAAGGTCTGCTTTGGCACGGATAGAGCCATTACAGTGATGCCTTTCCAAGAGGATAATGTTCTTTGGGTGTTCCCCCCTTCTCCTGGCTTATATGTAAGATGACAACAAGGCTGAAAAGACCCTGCTGGGTGCTCAGAAAGGGATAAAGTTAGTAATGGCCAGTGTGCAAAGAAAGATTAGACATGAATAGAATTGGATTGATTGCCTTAGACAACTTCATGGCTTTCCTTTCCTCCCTAAAGGTTTTTTTGTGGGTTCTTTTTTAGTAAAATAAATCACAGCTCATGAGAGCGCTGTGCAAATATGTCAGAGTATTTTTGGTGGCTCACAATTAGCCTTGATAACCCAAAGGATGGAGGCTGGCATATGCCATGGGAGGAGTCAGGGATATTGTGCATCTTTGTGTCTGTGGATATGTGACAGATTTCTTCAGTCAGATGCAGGCCAGGCCGAATTTAGCCACCTTGGCCTGGATATTATCCCTGTGGCTAAAATTGCCAGATCATTTACCCTGGAAATTATTGCAGTGGTGCACTGCCAAATGCACAGTTGTATTGTTCCTTTGCTTCATGCTGTTGGGTGTTAAATGTACCTCTGAGCCTTAAGCAAGTCTTGATTGAGTGTTTTTTGTTTACAAGAAATTATGGAGGGGGAGAGGAATCTTTCAGTGTTCTTTCAGGATCTACCAAAACCTTTGTCATGTACTTCTAGCTTAGGTAGTTATGACTTAAAGGGTGAGAAGGAAGTAAAAGGGCTTGTGTAAGAGTTCAGATGATGGATCACTTGGATTTATAGTGGGAAATCTGCCTTAGTGATGGCTGGAGTGAGAGCCAGAAAATTTTAGGATTTTCTATGCACAACCAGAGATCAATGACTAACCCAAGTTTGTGAGCCATAAAATGAGCAGGCATTTTAGACTTTAGGTAGGTGCTGACAGTAAATCTCCTGATGATGTGGAGATGAAGGTTCTCCTGTCCCTGTCTACAACAACAGCTGTTTGCTTGGAAATATGTCCAGAGAGACTTTGCTATGCTAAAACCCCCTGTCTTGTGCCCTTGGAGTGCTGAGATCATCCGGGCTGGGAATTGTGGGAGTCCTTTTTTAGAACATGAACATGTTCAGGTATCCCTAAAGAGCAGCCATTTGGGGCATCACATCTTCTGGAGAGCTGTCAGGATCTGTATGCTTTAGAGGCATCCCAAGCTGGGGAGGAGATGTTTGTTTTCCAATTAGCTTTTGTCTAAGGAATAGAACTAGAAGAAGGAACCCTCCATTAGGAAAATGACTGTAAATGATAAATTCTCCACTGTTGTTCCCAAAGCAGAGAGATTCATTCTGTTAGGGTCACCCATTCTGCAACAGAACTTTTCTTTCAATTTCACAAGGAGATTGTCTCCATGGGGAAAGGTTCATCTCTCCATGCAGTCATCCTTTTGGGTAGGATGAGGAAAGCAATTGCAAGGATTAAAGAGGAGCAGCTCTCCCAGAGGAAGCTGGCTGGCAGCCCTCTCTGGGAACCAGCACTGCCCACCAGGGAGAAGCTCTCTTCTCCTCCTTACAGCCCACACATTTCACTGTGCACTTGCAAGGCAAAGGTGAGCATGATACAAACCTACATCTCAGTCAATAAAACCTCAACACAGAGAAGAAATATTATGTCCTTCCTTATTTGTTACACAGAAGAGAACAGTGGCGTGCTGGCGCCAAGAGACACAGGTTTTTTTTTTTGGTTTTTTTTACTTTTTTTTTGACTTGCACTGCCATTTTTCCTCTGTGGAAAGAGGGAGTCATTCTGGCTCTAGTTGCATCTGTTTTCACTATTGCCAAGAAGAAAACTTCCATTTGCCAACTGAACTTAAGGTCCAAGGACCAGCTCAGTTTCCTTCAATAACTTCTGGATCTTTCTCGCTTGATCATCTCTTGTCATGATGAGCATGACAAGGAAACCAGCAAGGGCAGTCCAGCTTTCCAAAGCAAAAGGCTCTTTCCTGAAGTTCTCACTAATTTGGGTCAAGGTTTATTACCAGGTTGAATTACAGACATACATGGCTCTAGATGCCTGCTCTGTTGTCTGCTGCCTGCTCCTGAAGCCTGAAAGTCTCTCCGTTAAGAGCTTGCAAACCAGAATAATCCCACTGCTGTCTTGCATGGATTCAGCCTTGTCTCATGGGAGTGGACAGCCAGGGTGCACATTCCTAGTCTGTTTGAAATGCTGCAAATGATTCGTGAAATGCAATATTCTTTTCACTCCACCTTCTTCCATTTCCCAGCACAACAGCACTTCTCTAGCCTCCTTTTCCTCTCCATCTGGCACTTGCCTCCTTCTTTCCCTGCAGCCCACAAACATTTTCTGCTCTCTGAGCTGCTGCCCTGGTCCCTGGATGCTGTTGGATAAACAGGGGCTAATCTTGGAGATCCTGGAAACCGTGGTTTCCCTCAGAGCACTGTGGTGAGGTCCCCTCTGGCAGCAAGGCCCCACTCCCCATCTTCCCCTTTCCCCTCTTCTCCTGCATCCGCAGTGAGTCTTGGGCATGGGAGCCAGAGAGGTCCCCGCTGAGCGAAGATCATCAGATGCAGTTAAAAATGAAAACTGTGATGGATCAGATGGATTAGACAAAAGATGGATTGATTGTTCTTTTTTACTTGAGTAACTTGAATTTTTAATAGTTTTAAGAATTTTTAATAGTTTTTTTTGTTTCATCTTGGCTGGCTAAAGGTGAATATCTGCAATTTTAGCAATACTACTTTGTTCTGACTGGACACTTGGTACGTTTTATTTATGGAGTGAAATACTGTAAACACCCTTCCAGCCCAAATATGAGTGTTCTTTCTAAAAATTTCTTTCTAGGAATGAACACCCCCATAACAGTCATTGCTGAACTGTTTGCAGTAGACAAACACAAAGGACTGAAAAGGCAGCCAGAGATCAAAATCAGAAGAAAGATCCTCAAAAATGTTTGGCACTGCTTGCTCACCTTTGGAATATGCGTCTTGTTCCTCTTCTTAAAATATTTTATTTTTTTTAGTATAGCTGGGTGAGCTGGTATTTCTTCTGCTCAAGCTGTCTCTAAACTTATATTTCCAACAGTGGCAGCAGATTACGAGACGATACTTATAGAAATGACATTATATCTTTCTTTAAAATACCCATCCTGAAAGGCAAAATCTGGAGAAATTACAGGACTAAGAGGCCTCCTTTGAGAGGCAGAAACTATTTTAACTTGTTATTTTTAGAGCTCTGCAAATCACATAATTTTTCTCTTCACTGGCAATTCAAAAAAAAAAAATTGGAAATTGTAATAAGTTTAAAAAAAAAATCCTTTGCAACTTTTTTCTATAAAATGGAAAGTTGAAATATGTCATTTGTGGGCAAATGAGATGCTTCACTTTAATTTCACCATTTTTATTTTAGTTCCTTTTCTTAGATAAAAAAAAATTAGACGCAGAATGGTTTGTTTTGAGCTGACTGCTCATGTGGATGGGATGGGGGTTCTTGGCCAGGACACCTGTCTTGGAGCAGGAACAGTGACATGGACAACTGTGTCCTTAGTTGGCTGATCCATTGTGAATGTTCCTGTGGGTCTGTGGACCTTGCTTCCTCCTCCACCATGCACCACAAAGATTAAACAAAGAGGTTTGATCTGGGGTATTTCTGAGGAATAATGCTGATACCTCCTGTGATTGTGGGCATTATCCTTGAATTAGCCTTGTAAGTCGCTTTCTAGGGATGGGAAGTGCTGTGTGGGGAGCCCCACCATGCCCTGGGAGGGGTTGGATTGCCTGCCTGTGGAACACCTGTGCCTACGGAGCATCCATGCTGGGATGCCCGCTGGTGTGTGGGTGAGTCACGGGAGCTGTTTGCAGTGAGGAGATGGGGCTGTAATCGGAGCAAGGGGCTCTGAAACTTTCTGGCATTAAGGAAGGTTGAGCACTGATTTTGTTTTAATGGGGGGGATCTTGAAGAGGGGCCTGACTGGTAACAATCGGCCACTAAAATATGATGGGGTAGGAAGAGGTGAGTGCAAAAAAGGGGTAGCAGTAGCAAAATAAACATCAGCAGCAAGAGAGGGTTTGAGGTAATAAATTAAGATACTTACATTTGGAAGCAAGTGGGGCAGGAGATCTGGGGAGGGTTGGATGATTGACGTGATATTCTGTGAGATGAATTACGGTGTTTGAGTGTCTTAGGAGCAACCAGGTGACTGGATTCCCACAGGATCTCACACAGAGAGATCACCCTCGTGATCTCACACTCGTAGGACAGTGTCAGAGAGCACCTTCACTTGCAAGACACTGCTCACAAGCAGATGTCCCAGGATATGCAGTCTTGAGCCCTTTCCAGCTTGGGAAAGGACCACTTCAATATTCATTGTGGATAAAAACCAGTAATGCTTCTATTTCCTTTCTCTGCTCCTCTTTTTTAATGCGAAAAGATCTCAGTAGAAGAAACTTGTTTTTCTGAGATCTCACTTCCAAAACTTCTTCCTCAGAGTGATTCAACCTACAGTTTTAGAGTTTTTGTTTAATTACATTTTTAAACTTCCCTCCCTTAATTACTCCTGGTTTTTTTTATTAACACCTAAATATGCTACTATTTGGGGCACAAACAGACAGAGATTACAATTAACAGAATAATTACACTCTTTTTGTCAGTGTAACCTCATGGTACAGAAAGTATTACAAATCCATTTTAAAACATATTAAATGTTCATATTAATGAGGATAATAGAGAACAAGTACCAGCAAACTAAATATTGTTAATGATTTTGAGCTATTAAATTCATTACCATTTCCTTTCATAATAAAGTGGTTAGTTGCTAATTAGACCTTTTTTAACTCATCATTATTGAATTCATTACATTGTGTGCAGTTAACCCTTAAAGATCTGCCTGGGTTTACAGATGCAATTAAAAAATAATTTCAACAGCATCTGAAGCTGAGATGCCATTCTCAGACCCGCTTGTATTTTTGACAGTAGCTCCATGTACTTTTCTCCTGGTACATTTTCTTGACACATCATGCCTAGCAGCTTCTCAGCTGTCACAGCAGCTCCAGCAACACATACGATGGAAACATGCTGTATTCATTTCATTTAATAGCGTTTAATGTTAAAGCTAAAGTAGAACCCACTTGTTTGGCCAGGGAAAAAACATCCCTCAGTGCGCTAAATGGTTGACGTCAACGAGCTGCTCTTCTCCAAGTTAAATCTGCTCGGAGTTGGGATGAGGTACCTTTTCCTCCTACAGGGTATCCTACAGGATACGCTTGTGCCTATCTGGGTATCTGGTCTTTCTCTCCAACCCTAGATGGAAATCTCATCCCTGCCAGAGTTCGTGTCAAAAACCCTCTTTGATTGCAAGGCATCCCTGCACTCATTTTTGGCAGCTCTGAGGGTTTGCTCCACTCCTGGGAACGGGGTGAGTGTCACCGTGCCTGTGTCTCATCCCACCGATCTGATTCCTGGAGAGGGCACTCCTGGGGACTGAATCAAAGGGCTGCTTTGCTTCTCCTTCTTCCTCCTGTCCTCACTCATTCAAAGGAGGGAGAGAACAGAGCCTCCATCTCTTAACTTCTTTCTTTTTCACTGTGCATGTTTTTTTGCTTTTCAAAAAAACCCAAACCACAAATAACACCCTCCTCCCCTCCCAAACAGTTTAAAGTTATAGGTACTTAAATAATGCTGGGACTAATGGGCAGCACTCCGTGGTTTGCCTGGTTGTGGCACAGCAACATGGCAGGACAGGGGCAGTAGTGTCTGGTTGGAAAATGCCATTTCTGGAGCAGCTCTGCTGTGGCAGCAGGGCTGTTGCAGCGCCAGCAGGCAGGCGTGCGCTGCTCACGTTACTCACTGCAAGCAACCCCACCAAGGAACAGTTTTACGTGGGTAGGAAAGGCTTGGTGACACTTATTGCTGCTGTGCTTGATGGCTGGAAGCTGGGCTGACGGATACCCTGCAAGTCCAGGAGATAACAGATCATCTCTGGAGAGGCTCTGGCTGCCCTCCTGTCTGGGCGTGGTGAGATGTGGGGGTACAGCTGTGGGCCCCATTCCTGCTCCCCAGTATATACTCACAACAACACCATGGATCTGTAACCTCTGTTTTATGTAAAAGCAGCTCCCTTTCACCTGTGAACAGCGAGGGTATAAATGTGCCTCACCAATCATATTGGACTATTGTATTATACAGTCTATTGAATGTTTTTGGCAGGCACGAGCCCCTGTGCTACTGTGTCCTTATTTTATTATTGTTTTGAGGGTAGAGCTGTGTGATTATCCATTCTTGCTTCAGGCATAGCAAGCCATCTGGAATGCTTATTAAACCCACAGGCAGATCAGAAGGATATAACTCTGATGATGTACATGTACATGGGCTGTACTACATCATCAGAGCATTGCTCCTCTGATGATGTAGTACACATTAGTGGGCCTAGATAATGGATTAGAACTAGCAGAGTGAAAGTTAGACTTTTTGAAGGATGGATATGGTGAGGTTTTTTTCTCCCTCTGGGTAACTGCTGGCATAAGATGTGGAAAGGAAAATTTAAAAGTGAGCCAAGGAGGCTTCAAAACTTTTAAGTGCTTAGCTTGTCAATGGGGAGGGACAAGTGGTGATTAAGAGGCTTAAGGAGACAGCTTTGAAACCCTGAATCATTGCGAAGAGGTCATATGTACTTGTCTGCTCGAGTGAAAAGGGACATGGAATGTGTCCAGGAAAATGCTGCTTTTCTGATCCTCCTTTGGTTGGTCACCAGGGTTGGTTTTGGGCAGGACTTTGGCTTTTCCTCATCCTCCAGTCCCACAGCAAAAAACCCAACACCCTGTGTTATGACACACAGAAGTAGTTCTTCAGCAGTTTCCAAATTTATGCTCATCACATATTTGCAAGTACTATTCAGAAATAAGCTTTTCAAATGAACGAGGGATCTGATCAGCTTTCAAACTAGCCATGTGTCTTCTTTTCTGAGTATGAAAAGAAAATCAACATCAGTAAAAAAGAAAAACAATCTGGGCACTACGTATGGGCTGTAGGTGAAGGAGGAAATAACTATTTGCATCTCTGTGGAGTTCTAAATATAATTTCTGTTTCTCTTTGTTCGTAACCCTTTTGCAATGCTTTTCCAAGGTAGCTGATATTTGTCTAATCATGGGAAAGGTGTTTCGTGTCTAAACAAAACCTTTTCCTGTGAAAGCTGGGAAGGTTCATAAAAGTTAGGTCATTCAGTTGGGAAGCTGAATGTGTGCTATGCAATTTAGATAACAAATTGCACACTTTAAATATCAAACTGTAAATATCAAGTACTCAAAAGAATATTGACATTTTTGAGCAATTCCAAAGAGTAACAGAACTTTCAAAGAGGAGCCGTACATAGTGAACATATGCTCTAAAAATCATAGCTGTAAAGTAAGGCAAATGCCTATTTTAACAATGGCAAATAGCAAGTGGGGAAAGGGATGGGTCACACTTTATTAATGCTCAGTGTGTCTCAGGTCTGTCAACACCCTCACCTGCATGGCTGAGGGAAGGGTGCAGCGTGAGCAGGAGGTGCACATTTGTCAAAGCACCACTTCGTGATTTTGGGTGCAGAATAGCAACACTTGAGTAAGTGCTTTGCCAAAACCTTTATTTTAGGGTGACTGTGTGGCTTTCCAGTTTGATGGTGACCAGGTTATCTTTGAGGTGTAAAGAAGGGTTAGTAAAAATTCCCAGTTAGAATTGGAGTTCATAATTTACATGACTGTCAACAGATAGTTTCCCATTTGATAGTTTTTGAGGTTTTCTTGGTGAAGAACCACAGTGAACCCCAGTTTGTGACCATTATGTGCTTCTCTTTACTGGGGTTTGCTGGCCACAAGGAGAGTTTGTTTTCTCTTTCTGAGCAAGTATCTAGAGAAGTTTCTGTTTCATTCCTGTGCAAAATAGAAGGAAGCTTGGAGAACTCCTTCCTCTCACTGCAAATTAAATGGCCCCTTTTTGAATAGTCCATGCTAGCACAGCTCCTGGGTAGCAATTTTGGCAGGAGGAGTGTGTGTGGGTGTCTGTGTGTGTGTATTGATTCCCAGATTTGCACCTCTCTCAGTGTAGCATCCAGCTTTTGCCCTTTTTCAAGCCTTCCTTCTGTTCTTTCCCTGGGTGCCTTACCATGTTTTTGCTCACAGGAACACCTTCCTTCTCTCCGCCATGAGTTACCCTCTGTCCTCTGGAGTCTCCATCCTTGCATCCCACTGCAGAGCTGCTGCAAAGCCATGTCCCCCACTCACCTTCCTGTTCCAGTTTGCTTCTTTCCCTGCCACCACTTTGTCCCCAGCTCCAGTTCGCTGGGGAAGGAGATGACAAACTGTCACTTTCTCAAACACCCTCTCCTCCACCGACTACTCTTAAAGAGGCAGTGGGATAAATGAAATTCAGCATTCAAAAGGCTCAACTCCTCCAGAAAATATTCCACCCACAAGTGGGGAGCTTCAAAATCCATTCCTAGCAGTTAATGCTCCATCCTAAATGACACAGCTTTTCAGTAGTGACATGTGCATTGATCTGCATTACAAAAATAAGAGAAATAGCACTTCTTTTCAGCAGCAGATAATTACCAGCATACATCAGGTTCCCTCCTGCTGATACCCACAGGGTGGAGGGGATGTGGCCAGCTCGCACGTTCAGCCAGATAAATAATATTGATTGGGATTTGTGTGGAGCCTCGGCACACCCCTCCTGGCTGGTGTGATTAGCCACGGGGGGACATTCGCTCCAGTTACAGGATTTCACCCCAGTCATGTCTGCCACGCAAAGGTGCTGGTTAGGCACGACCAAGCTGGGAGCTGAGAGCTTCTCCAGGCCTTAGCAGAAAAGCTCAGAGCAAGGTGGCTGTGAGCCAGGTGGAAGAGCTGGATGAGCTGTGGGACAGATGTGTAAGAAGCCCTCCCAGCTCCGTCAGTCGGGCGCAGCCACCCCGGCAAAAGCACAGAACTCCCCTTTCTCCCTTGCCTGCTGCCTGTTTGCAGCTGTGGGAGGTAATTCCCAATAGCCAACTGCTGATTTTTGCAGTCTACACGATGAAACAGCGTGCTCCACTGGGGCCAGGGTCTGCCTGAGGTGTTTGAAAAGTCCCCCTCTCTGGGGTATGGCTCTGATGAGCAGCCACTGCTCCATGCAGGTGAATTCAGGTTTGCAGGAGCTTCTGAGCTCCTCTGCAATGAACCCCCCTTGGGCAGGAGGCACTTCAAATATCTGTGAGGGAAGGGGTGCCACTCACCAGCCACCAAATGCCTGCACTGCCCTCAGGCAGGACGAGGGCCTTTACTTGACTCACCTCTCTTCGGGGCAGATGTCTAAAAAATCACTGCTGTCGTTTTTCTGGCTGAGCCATCAGTACACAGAAACACCTTCGTTTTCACAGGAGTGCTGGAAAAGCTGCAGCTAGCAGGGAAAGGGGCTGCTGCTGCCTTTGTGGGACTTCTCCATTTCTCACTTCATAGTCTGTCGTACTTTAGAGGCAAATAAAGCCCATTGGCAACGGGACTGAAAGTGCTCTCTGGGTCTAAGCACACTCCAGTGTTTTAGCTCCACTGAATTTCCTCTCATCAGTGAATGCAATCTGCCGTGAGAAAGTTTTACTGTCTCTGAGTCCTTGTGAAAACATTCTTAGATAATTGAGACATTCCCAAACAATTAAGATAACCAGATGTGTCTGTTATTTGTAATTACCTGAACATGAATTCTTTCTTCAAGAATAGTTCCATTTTTTGGTGCTTTTTGAATTACTCCAGATAATGAATATGAAGATTAACTCCTCTGAAAAGTAATCTGTGGTTTGTACCCAGTATGTCTCATTCTGATGCAAAATCACCTCCTCCCAGGATTAAGTGCTGGGGCTGAAACAATATGTGAAATGAACTTTCCAGTTTTGCTATACTTGTGATCCCCAGCCTGCCATGCCCTTGCAGGTGACAACATGGGGTGAACTTGGAGGCTTGAAGTCTATGAACATCCCATGAAGAAGATGGCACAATGATTTCTTCAAGCAGGGAAAATTGCTGAAGGCTCAAAAGTGGTTTCACAAACCACTTCGTTAAGTAGCACAGTTTGAATAAAAGGGCTTTTGCATATGCTGCATTTGCACCTAGAAGCTTCTCCAGCATTTTCATTTTACAAAGCACCTGGCTTTTGCTGCAGCGCAGCGCCCAAGGAGAGGGAAGTTGAGGCAGCCTGGCAAATTCGGAGTGTAGGAAAGACACCTCTACGTTTGGTCACTCCTTCTTCTGGTGCTTCAGTATCAAAATTGGTATTGCCAGTCATGACTTTTTGTTGCAAAATGAGTCTTTTAAGTCTTCCCTCTTCCCCGCTTCATCAAACAGGGCTTGATTGAGAGCTGGCTGTTAACACCCAGCTCCCGGGGTGGGCATTTGACCATCCCTTTTCCAGGGAGCCTCCTTGCTGCTTGCTCCTGGTGGGCTTCCCTCCTGCTGTGCTTGCAGCTGTGCTGCTGTTTCACTAGGACATTGGCTCCACTCCCATGCATTGCAGGTTTTTTGAGGACAGCTCCCTAAATTAGCTCCACCCAGGAGCTATGTGTCAGTGGTCCTTTCTGCACCAAGGGCTGTGGCTCTGTGCTGGTTATTCCTGAGTTGGAATCATCACCTTCAAATCCCTTCTTCTGGTCCGTTTCCTGGCAGTGTCTCTGCAGAGAGACAGGCAAAGGGGAGCACTGTTGCAGCTCGGGGCAATTAAGCTGTTTAATCACAGCTGTTATCCTCATCTTTGGTGCATATCTTACTCTGCTTGTCATACCTGGGCACTGGAAATAGGGAGGGGGAAGTGTCTAAGTCCCAAGGCTCTGGTCTACTTTTCCTCTCCTGAGCCAGTGGCCTCATCTTTGTCTTCTCCGCTGACAACTTCCTCCCGTTCTGTGTGCGCTTGTAATTAACAGCGGTGAGACCAATGGTGATGATGTCACCTTCAGTTGTTCCAAGAAAAGTTAATTTTTCAGAAGAAAAGGAGGAAAAGCAATTCTTGTATGAGTACTTGGTGATTGGTGAGCTCAATATAGAGGGTTTTTTTCCTTGAAGCTCTTTCCCTCTTTCTCTTGACAGTTTTGCCCCCGGCACTGTTGTCTTTGTTGTCCCAGAGGAGTATCCTTGAGTGTGTTAGTCATGTACATATCAACTGAGACTTCTGTCACCACTTTCCAGCCTGCTGAGGACTTAAAGATCACAGTACTGTCTGGGTGCTGAAAATAGATGGGGCTTAGAGGTGGTTTGGGAGACTGGTGAGAAATGCTTGTTTTCACTCCTGCTCATGGTTAGGAGGTCTGCTCAGTGTGAGGTAAAGTCCCTCCTCTCTGCTGCACACAGGGAGCTGGGACACCTTTCCCAGGTAGGAGGAGCACATGGTGGAGGATCTGGTTGTTTAAACTCCCTCTCCTTCAAAAGTGGAAGGCATCACTGAGTTGTTATCTGGGAGCCTACTGATGTTTTCAGGAAGGTCTGAGCATTTTTCAACCATGGTAAATGCAAAGCAGGATTTCTGGTGCAGGGAGGCAGCTTAGCACTGATTTCTTCACTGGGTTCCTTCAGAGCTGATTCTCCTCAATCAGACCAGTCCATTTTGTTCTTTTGTATTTCATATTGTGCATGTTTTTGCGTTGCAAGAAAGGAACGTGCACGTTCCTTTTGTGCGGTCATTTCGTGTTAGTCTGCAGCAAAATGTGGCAGTCTTTGGAGGTGAGCTCTGTACTGGTGTGGGGAAGGAGCCTTATCTGAAGCAAGCCACGTGCTGAAGTTTGCCTTCAGGTGAGCTAAGACTTTACAAAGACTGTCTTGGGATTTCAGGAATGGCTTGAAGACCTATAATAAAGTAGAGAGTTGCACAAAAGGATTTAATTTTAATAGCATTGTGTGTGCGAGCAAAAGGGAGAAGGCTGGAGTTTAGTCACACAGAACCAAAATCTAAGGGAAGGGAGGCAGAGGGAGGAGAAAACTGGGCTAGGTCAAAAAGATTGCAAAAAATTATAACGAAAGAGGAGTGAAAAGCATGAGGCATGAAGCAGGCTGCTAGAAAAGTGTTGTTCAGTTTGAATGTATTTGGTACTGGGACAAGAGCGAGGTGAGAAGGGAAGGAAAAGGAATTGAGCCTAAAACTACTTCTGTATCTACTACTGAAAAGTGTAGCCACTACTGAAAAGTGGTTTTTCTTCCCTTTTAGAATGTGCAAATGCCTTTTTTTTGCCTTTTTTTCCCCCCCAAGAGTTTCTAAGTGTCTTTTTGTACTAATAGTAAAGCAGACATTGTGGTCCTACAGTGAGCAACATAGAAGGTGTGGCTGGAGGTGCCCAGGAAAACAAATCTATGGAATATGTCTCTTTATCAGGGCCGAAATGTTTTGTCAGATGCAAGCTGGTCTCAGGGAGCACTTCTAGAGGAGCACTTGGGGGTTTGGCAAGGTCGGGAAAAGCGCTTCAGGCTTGCAACTTCCCAGGTCTCCATTCCTGGAGACTGCTCATGCAGCTCCTTCTCTCTCTCTGTCCCCATGGATATAAGAGGGTGGTTTACAGCCCCTGCCTCATAAATGCACTGTGCAATTCATGGCCTCTTATTTTCCAACATGTGGAGGGACAAGGAGGGGAACCTTGCCAAGGCTGAGCCAAGGATGGCCGAGGAGAGCCCTGGCCTTGGGCGTCCCACTGAGCCCTCTGTACAAGCAGCATTCAGACCTGCTTACCCAGCCTGCCTTCATCACAAATCCTGCATTTCCAAATAAATATTTTAACAAAAGGGAATTGTGCAGATTGTTAGTGTAGCTTATTAGGTTTTAAAAATTCATGTTTCTAAATTCCCAGTGTTATTTTCTCCTTGCTTTAAAGGGAAAAAAAAAAAAAAGAAAAGGGGGGTGGTGGAATCTCTTTTCGATAAGGGTTTAATTGTCTATTTCATCTGGAAAGCTCTCTGAATTGAAACTCCCTTCTCCACAGTGCTACCTGAGCACTTCACAATTTTATTCTCTTGAAGTGTCTATTTTACCATTTGTCTCACTTTCAAGCTTTTAACTAGAACTGGACATTTGTGGCCAGACAAAGGAATTTAAACTAAGTAGTGTGTTATGGACTACTTCAGGTGACTCTGCTTGGATTATATCACTCTGACACTACAGCAGCTAAAGCAAAGGGCATTAACACGAGCCTATTGAATGTAGACCTGCAACTGAGATGAGAGATTTTCACTGAATTTCCCATTGCATCTTTCCACTGACCTTACCCCTGTGTTTGGGAGATGCCTGAACTAAGAGAAATATTTTATCCATTGGGTTTTTTTTAAGTTCCTAGAGAAAGATGCTTATGTATCAGGAAGTGATATGCTTTACCTGGAGTAGCTCAGGATGTGGGAATTTGCTTTTCTGTCTCATTTGATTACCAGCTTGGAGCTTAGGTTTGAAAATGGAGTAGACTTAGTGGCATTAATGGTATGGAAGGTGGGGCTGCCTTGTAATGTGTGGTGAGGGCAGACATGTGACTCTGGCAGAGTTTTGCAGTAGGGGACAGTAATGAATATGAATGGTAAATCAGTCAAATGATCGATAATTCCTCATGGAAAACTCAAAGAGCCACTGGACTCTGGAGCTGCTGGAGGTCTGTGAAGCAGTAGCTGCCCTGAGTAGGTGCTCAGAAGCACCCTGTGCTGGCAGTCAGATGTACCAGCACTAGGAGGTAATTTGGGATGTAAAACGCCTCTGCTGTTACTGTCTGTAGTTAAGTACGTTGCAGGGATCCCCCTTCCAGGACTGCCCCTTCCAGGACTGCTCAGAAGGCATAAAATATGCTAAGCAGCTGGTAAAGGGGAAAAAATAATGTGTGGCAGAGAGAGATTGAAGGATATGCGTAAAAATATATAGGAGATACTTCTGGTGGAAATGCGACATTTCTGTGTTTGTGATGCTGCAGAGTGCGGTGGCTGTGCTGGTGGCAGGGCTGCAAAAGGGTTGTTTTCCAATTGAGGCCAAACAAAATGAGGGCAAATAAGTTGAGGAATTTTGTGGTACTGGGAGGCAAATTACTGCACGCCCCGGTACAAAAGAGCAGGGGTAAACAACACAATGTGCTGGCAGTTGCAGCTGCGTGTGCAGCAGTGCCGTGCATACATTAAGTGCCCGCGTTGTCAGGGCGAGTGACAGCGTTGACTGAAAGCCAGGTAGGAGCTCCTGTCAGCGCCGGGTAGAGTCACAGCACTCCTAATAACGAAGTCTATTCTGGTTACATCTGACATGGGCATCCAGAGCTTCTGCTTTGGGGAATTTTATTTGTTTAGACCCAGGGAAGGCCGCTGAGCTGCTCCATGGGGCTCCAGCTTCCTGCCATGGCAATTAGACAAAGTCATCCACGCTGGTTCATCAGGAGGATGGAATTTTCTGTACCCTCTTTCCTTTCTGTACCTTTTTTTCTCTCCTGCTGGACTTTACTGTAGGAAGGACAAAAAGAAAAGCATAGGGATAGCTAAAGAAAGCTCTTCTGGAGCTTTGCCTTGGGTGCTCCAACTATTTGTGAAGTTATTCCATGAGGGACAGTGAGTCATGGAAGTCTGTTGTTTCGTGTCTTCAACTGTGCACCAATGTGTGTGGAAAAGGGACTGCACAGCCCCAAGTCTCTCCTTCCTCCCCAGGAAAACCCTTCAAAGGCCAAATCAGGAGATACAGGCCATGCCCCAGTTTGATTAAGGTATGTCTGTGTGTGACTTACCCTGGGCTGAGCATATCCAAGGCAGGAAGGTAAACATCCCATTGTGCTGGATTTGATGAAAGAAAATCCTGGAAAACCTTGTGCTTTTCTAAGAAAACTGCCAGAGGCAGATTATTAGGTCTGAATTAAAATGCAGACGAGATTCATTAAATTGTTGACCCTGCCCCCTCCAAAAAAAAGTCAGGTTGCCGTCTTAAATTGACAGCATTAGAGACAAATTATGTGCACTGATTAATAAGTGTGGGCTAAATTACGGCTTAGAGAGCGGGTGGAGCGCAGTGGGAACGGGAGCGAGGGAGGGAGCGCAGGAGGCAAAAGCCACCCTGCCTGTGGGCATAGAGCAGTGCCAAAGGCTGGGGTCCTGTGGCACCAGAGATGATGGAGGAAGGAGCAGGAGGATGAGCCTCCTCCAAGGAGCCCATTTCCTCTGGGATGCTGCTGTGACACCCTGGTTGCCAACGTGCTCTCCTGGGACATCGGTGCTACGGGTCTGTGCTGAGCTCAGGGACTGCGTTACCCTTTTTCTTTGGGGTAGGGGGAGCTTTGCTCTCAAAAAAGAAGGAAAAAAACCCACCCAAACCTTGGAAAGGTTGGATTTAAGAAGTTAAATAAGAACAGTAGGGTAGATTAGAGACTTGAGAAGCTAATTTCCATCACACTGGGGGAAACATATACTGACCATTTCAGCATTTCAGACAAAAAAGGGAAAAAGCAGGCGGCGTAACACGTGGGTTACTCACAAGACATAATTCTCTGCAAATACTGTGACCAGTACATAAATAGCAAAATGAATGTTATTAACATGTTAATTTTACTAACCCTTTAACCTATTGATTAGCCAAACAGAAGGAAACAGCATCTTTTCATGCTTCGCCCCCCCCTTGCTTTCCATGTAATTGGATTCAAATTCACATCTGTAGCTACTAAACCAATGTTTTCAACCTTTCTTCTACACCTCCCCACCCCCAACTGTTTAACCTCCCATCTCCAGTGCTGGCATAAATGTAAGCCTTTATTTGTGAATATTCCGATAAGCACTTTGCCTCCAACTGTATTGTTCAAGTACCAGCATCGTTGTTACAGCTGTAATTGTTACTATCAAGACACAGTTCTTTGTAATTAGAAAGTCAAGATGGTATTCAGCAGTATGGCAGCACAGATTCTCATTTGTTAGGCTATTAGAAAAAAAATGTTTACAGAGAAAACAGTGTCATTGTTTAGTGCTCTTAATTGACCATCTGCCTGGTAAAGAAATGTCCAAAGAAGGATAAATAAGACTATAGTGCAGTTATTTATTTATTTTCTTTGTGCAATGAGTAAATTAGGAAAAGCAACAGCAGATCCAAACTAGACAAGACGTTGCTAAATCAGGCTGCAAGTGAAATCATGTCATGAATACATTAACTTTTATTTCTCTCAGTGTCAAGACTCATGTCTGCATCTTCCTCAAAGTTTGTTGGGAAGAAAAAGGAGGCCAGATCTTGGTGGGCACTGTGGAGTTGACAGCATTCATCTTTTAACAAAGTCAAGCATATGCTGCTTTGAGTGCAGCATCTTTGCATGCTCAATGACGTGTTTAATGTCACCTTTCCCACTGTAAATCATCCCTGAGTAAATCCACAAGGGAGAGTGGTACTAGGAATTAAGCAGGAGAGAAATAAAATTCATGACCATGTGGTTCTATCTCAGGGAATTTGGTACGTATTGACAAGAGAGATTCACACCTGACGGGGCCGAGAGCTAATTTGTAGTAGGGCTGTTTATCTTCTGCCTGAAAGGAATACTTTTTCATATTTAATGTGCATTTTCCTCATCTCCATGTGTGTATGTTTGTGATTTAGCGTGGCTAAGGGTGTATCTGCTTTTGCTGCTTGGCAAAAATGTAGTTTCAAATTTCAGGCTAATTCAAAATTCTGTGTTTTCCCTATGAAAAAGTAAAGGAGGGACAGTTTGGCCTTCAAAAACCAGGTTTGATGTTTTCACTGCACAAGGCACTGTCTTAGGAAGGGAGTATTTGATCTGTTCTTGCAGCATTTGTTTACAGTCTTGAAATGAGAAATGAAGAAACCCCAACAGTATTACCATGCTAAACCAATATGGTAAATGACCAAACTGATTTCTTGTACTATTTGTCTTCCAACATTCCAGGTGGAAATAAACCAGTACATTTATATGTTGATTTATTACAGTGTGGAGGAAAAAAAAAAAAAAGAAAAAAAAACAAACAAAAAGAGAAGCAAAAGGAAAAAAAGCAGGAAAAAGAGAAATGAACTAAAAAAATAATTAAATTTACAAATAATAATAATTTCTCAAAATACTACCAGCAAGGGGAGCCCCAGTTCTGCCTCCTCCCTGGTGACTGCAGTGTCCATGTAAAGCTGCCACTACTCAGATGGTGACAGGGGACAGAGCCAGTGACAATGGTCATAGTGCATTAGTGCAGGTGGGTGAAATTTCCCAATACTTCAAAAGCTGACAGTGTTTTAGCCATCAGTTCTTCAAAGTGAATTTTCTCTCCATAAAACCTCTCCTTTGATGCCTTCACTTGATTCCTCAGGTGCATCATCCCTTGTCCATCCTATTGAAACTTTCTGGTTTTCCATCTCCTCCTGGTTGCTGTACTAGATATTTACCCTAACGCTTTTTGTCTCTTCTTCCCTGGGTATTCATTCTTGTGCACAAAATTATTTTTCCTTTGAGTTTTGAGGGAGTATCTCAAAATCTTGGTTTCCTGCCTGATGGCTTTTGAGAAGGGATGGTAGCTAATGAAACCTACCCATCATTAGTCTTTAAAGACACCAAACAAAACCCAATGCTTCTAAATTTAGAATTTCCTTTTTCTACTATTTCTGCAGATTTTTCACTAGTGCCAACTGCATTTTTTCAGAAAGCAGTGGCCCACCTTTGCACTATTTTTTTTTTTTTTTTTTGCTTTCTAGTAGGGAATATAACTAATACATGAGTTCCATCAGCAGGCACAGGAAGGTGAGAAGTGGGCAGAGTTTTCAGGGTACTGCACTTTCATCCTGTCCTAGAGACACACAAAGCTGTGAGGTCCAAGACCTTTCTTTGGAATTGATGGAAGTAGTGAGACTGGAAGCCTGCACAGATACCCTGTGTGGATGAGGTCCCCATTCACACCACCCACTTCCTTAGTGCTGGATCAGTTTGAGAAGTGTTCAGTAATGATTCCTTGCAGGTGGCTTCACAAAGTGCCCCTGTACCTGCTTGCCCAGCACTGGGGGTGTGCTGGCACCCATGTGTCACCTCGTCCCTGCCTCCCCTCCGCGTGTGCTTTGGAGAACTGAGCAGAATGAGCGGCTCAGGGAAATCTGATTGACACCAGTAGTTTTAAGCTCATGGGTGTCTAGCTACTTGTTCAATTTGTTTAGTCCAGTGGTCTCTTTTATTAGGAGCCTTAGGGTTTTTCTTTTGATTTGGCAGGATGATTATAATGAGAGCTCCTTAGTGCTACTCCACCAGGGTATCTGCCCACTTGCTCTCAGCCTCTGCTGTATAGCTTGTGATTAATGTAAAACAGTCAGATGCCCTTCAGATCAGTCGAATTTGGGGATTCTATTATAAACATGAAAAGCGTGCTGACCGCACAAAGCCCTTGGTGGTACTAATTAAAGACAGCGCCATTCAGTTGGCACTTCTCATGCCGCTGCTTTTTTCCTTTTTTTCCTTTTTTCCTTTCACGGCAAATCTTTTCCATGGCAGCGGTGGCCCCGCTGCCAGCACACACCTGTGCCATGCTCCAGCCCCAGGGCAAGGCTTCCTCAGCCAGGGGGGAAGCACCTTGCTCTCCCCTCTTGCTGCCCACTTTCTGTGCCCCTCAGCTCATCCTCCATCTGGCCAGATGTGAGCAATGCGACTTTGAGTCCAATCTCTCTTCGTGTCACTGTGCAGGGACAGAGCTGCCTACACTGCCCCCAGCAGAAAGCCCTGTGGTGTCCCCTCCCCGCTGCTGCAGAGGCTCCGGGCTGCCACTGCAGATCGTTTGACAAATTTCACGGTAAGACCCCAGCTTATCATCATTATCTTTTTATTTCAGTCAGTATTCCAAGTATTCTTTGAATGTCACAAGTGAAGAGCTGGATTACGCACAAAGTGTCCAGTGTTAAATCCTATTTACATGCAAAAGTTGTGCCAGTTTACCCTGAGGTTAAATCAGTGCAAACCCCTTCTGTGAGGACTCTTCTAAACTAATGAGAATGACCTCCCGTAATTTCTTTAATTAAAGAACAACAACCACCTAAATCAAGATAAAACATGCTTCATATTAAATAAGGTTGGCCAAGCAAATGGGTCTGCATTGCTTTAAGTGCTGACTCCTCTTTTTACACTGACTGAATCCCACAAATGCTTTGGACAGAGCCAGTCTCAGCCCTGGTTTCTGACTCTGCAGCAGTGAGAGAATGTCACACCTGCCCCTCTAAAGGCAGCACAGGGTTTGCCTCTGCCTGTGAGGTGGCCGAGGTCTCTCTCCAACATACACCCTTTGTGTTAAATCCCATGCACCACTTCTGATATTCCACAAATCCATACAAACCCTCTGGATCAAGGCAAAGCATTTTTTCATGGAAGTTACTCCCTCTGCCACCACCCTGTGTTTGTCAGAAAGGAATAAAACTGCACTGTATAAAAGCAGAGAGAAAAAATCCTTTATTTCTGAAATTTTATCTTCCAGAGGCAGGTTTTACCTTGCATAAGACTCTCCATAAATCTGAGGTCTTGTAACTTTGATCTGTTCACCCCCTGCCTACAACATAGACTTCAATCCCACCTCTTGCTTAATGGACTGTAAGGAATTGAGGAACACTTGCGTAAGAAAAAACCCAGTACTGGTTCCTTATTTCTCTGCTCGTTTCTTAAATTAACAAAAAACCTTTAGGAGCCGCTTTGAGGACACTTGCAGTTGTGAAGGCAAGAGCCATCCTCCTTCCTTTCACTGCTGATTCCTGTTTAGGCAGGGATTATGTCACTGTCCACATCAGTGCTCAGGCACTGCTAGAAGGGGCTCAGAGCCCAGCAAAGCCAACCAGCAAAGTTACCCTGTCAGGGTGTGCATGAGTCTGTATCTTGCTGCAACAAGAACCATAGAAACAAAATCACTGTGATTAATCCCAGCAGAAAATGTGGGCAAAACTGGAATGTGATTTTCTTCTCAATCAATGTTATGGAGCTCCCACCGATCTTTTAATAATGTTTTGTTTATGGATGAAAAGATACTGAGGTCCCAGTATATTACAGTCTTTCCTGTTTAGACCTGTAAATGAACCCCAAAATAATTGTCATATTTTGTTGCCTGCTCCACATCCACACTCGGCTTACTTGTATATAAATTAAAGATAAACTGCATTTAATCCTGTTAAGCATTAAAACATGAGCAAACAAATTGACTTACAAAATACAGGGGGATGGCAGAAAAAGAAAATAAGCTCGGAAAATAATTGGTTCTAAGGAAGTTAATGAAAGTTTGTAGCATGCTTTTTATATGAATAGAGTTCAGAAGAGATTATTTTTTTTGAAGTGTTACTCACAAATCTCCTGTATCCACAATAGATCTTTTGTTAACTGTACCTGCACATTTATTGTGTACGACAGCCTAATAAAATGAAGTCATTTTAATAAACATTGTATCAGAATATCCTATCTTCTATGTGGCAGTGCGAATTTCCACTACTGAAGGAAACATTTAACATTCTCACCATTTTAATACTTTTAATAAATATTTGCAATTCCTGTGATGATGCATAATGGCAGAAAAATGCATTGCCTCCAAAATTTATGTGGCTGCTGGCAGGTGGCCATTTTCCAATTTTCTGTCTCACTAATATACATTTATTATGTATTTCTAAGGGCTTTTCTTTTCAGTATTTGGCTTGCCATAAAATTGCTATTTCTTTTACAAGAGAAAGTGCTCGTGACAAAGAAATCTCAATTGAACCCAAACCTGACAAATGGACATCTGCTGGCCAAGCCAGAGGAGAAAAACAGTTGCCCAGCATAGCTCTTGGTTTGATGCCTTCCCTTCAGCCACAGCCACAATATGTTTGGATCAGAAGCTCACATTCTGAACTGATAACAAGAATCAGTCCTTGCTTAGTAATATTTCCTGAAGTGCGACATTGTATTGCATCATGTTACACATGACACGACATGGAATAACATCACATTACATGATGGGTTATGACATAGGCAAGGAAGATGCAAGTTAATATCATGCATTATGTTTTATTTTGTCTAAATTGCTGGAGCAGAGCGTATGATGAGCTGTGAGTGGTCTCTTCTGTGCTGGCTTTGTGCAATTTATACAACAGCCATCGTTATAGTACCTGAGCATCCACCAGCACATAATTAAGCCTCTATTGATAGCTGAAATCCTTGAATCTCTCACTAAGCACATATCAGTTCTCTGTTTAAGTAGCAGCATTCATTTGAAGAGCAAGGGAGCAGGGACTAAGTACGAAGCCTAAACAGGCGGTAAGAAGTGGTAAAACTCCTAAGATGATGCATTTGTACTCTCTCAATGCAAGGAAGCTGATTTTGTGAAACTCTTTATGGCATTCATAGCAAAGCAGGGGATATCCTGTATCACAGAGCGTGTGCTTCTTGAGGATCCTTTCTGGTAGCAAATGATGCTCAGAGAGTGTGATTTGTTATCAGAGAGCTATTTGTGATGGCCAAGATAGAAGGGCACTGAATAAATATCTACAGCTCTCAGGAACTGAAACATGATGGTGCAGGAGATGGAAAGAAATATCTCAAACAGGCAGAGGAACACAACCTCGCTACCAAAGGTGACTGCAAATTCAGTAGCTTTTGCTTTTATTTTTTTCAAAGCTGTGAAGCAACAGGATAATCCAAATTAATAATGTACTGTATATTAAATTTTGCAGTAATATGCCTTGATTAAACTAATTCCTGGATTGATAAATGCAGTCCCCCTAGCAGAGGCTGCTGTACAAGAGGTTTAATCATTGATTTGCTGGGGAATTACGGCCAGGTTGCTTCATAGTCTGCATTTTTGGTTTTCCCTTTACTTGACCTACTTTGGCCCCAGCTCAGGAAATCATCACTGTTTGGGAAAGTGCTTACTGGACTTACTGTGAATATTTCAGAGCTTTCCTGAATCCTGGAGCTCCTGCAGCACTGGATATGGAGAAGATAAAGGCACATTTTTCACTGATGATCATGGGCTTATGGCAGGACTAAAACTACAGGTTGGAACTGACCAGGTAGAAAATTTCTGGATTTTTTTTTTTTTTTTTTTTCCAAACTGGAAATTTAATGTGTCTAATTCTTCTTTATCAAATCATCTATTTCTCTATTTTGAAACTAATTCAACTGAATTGGGTGCAAACTTTGCAAATTCTCACCAGAATTTCCCAGCTGTCCAAAAATTATGTCAACCTTGAATATCTGCCCAAAAATGTAATAATTTTTAATAAGTAATAGTATGTAACTGTTTAAGCTAGCACATATATATTTATGCATGTTTATTTTATTAATACATTAGTATACTAATATGTAATAGTATAAAATATTTATCGTAGAGTGATTTATTATAGGGATTATGCATTATAGGATATTGTATAATACAAATAGTATTATATTGAAATATATAATTAGTATTAGGGATTGAAGAGGAAAAAAAGGCATGATTTTTCTTTGCAAAGGATAATATTCAAATATTGGGGTGAACAGATGAAGGGCCCCTCTTACCCTCCTCCTGATGCTTAGATCAGTGGCAAAGTGTAGATTTTTCTATGTAACTTGTTTTTGGGTCTAATTGATTTCTTCTTCCTGAATCTGCAGCCAGTGCTGCCTTTTTAGAAGTGCTTTTCAGCCTTGCTCCCCTGCAATACTTCGTTGTGCTCAGTCCATCTCACACTAGAGACGTGTCTGAGCTTTGTTTGCATTTGTTTTATGAAGTGGAGGATATGAAGTTTTTGTGTTGCTCATGTTTGATGCGGGTTGATAAGAGCCAGATATTTGAAGAAATGGAGAAAAGCAGATTAAAGATTTCCTGTTCCCTCGTGGCCAGCTTTCTCTGAGATGAAATGGAGGATTTGTGAGTGGGCACAAGTGAGTGATACAATCATTTCTCTACGAGCAAGTTTAACTGTATCAGCGGGCTGAATCTTAGCATTTTTGATAACGATTGTCTTCCGAGAAGAATTCATGTATTTGGTACTCTGGCTGCTGATTTCATCCATGTCAGCGAGTTTAGTTTGCTAGCGAAAGATTTCTCAGAAGTAACTTTTCCTTACAAAGGGTGGCTATTAAAAGAAAAGAAATGAAACAAAACCCTACAAAAACAAGCAAAGAAAAACACCTAACAACAGGGAAAACTCTGGTACTTCATGAATCTTTTTACGCTCATACATTTTATAAGGATTTAATGTGATACCTTGTAGGAATAGACAGCAGCAGGTGACTGCGATAACTTTGAAGAACAGCTTTTTTTCTGTCACTTCTTTTCCAGCGTGGCCCAACAGCATTCTTAACAGAAACCACTTGCACAGCATCCCATTTCTCTCAGGAAAATCAGTATGGATTGGTAATAATGCAGAGCAACATACAATTAAAAATTAATAGCAAAATGATTACATTATTCTCTTCTAGCAGAAAAATCCCTCCACCCTACAACAAAGGCCTTTAAAGTACTTTGGCTGTTTTCCAGAAGAGCTGATTAATACTGCACCTAGCACTGCTGCTGGGATGCTCTGCCAGGCAGGAATTGCTGAGTGTCCGTCGAGGAACTGGGCAGGCGGCAGGGAAGGCTCTGCTCCATCTCCCTGTGCCCTCAGAGTGCTGGTGGTACCCACCAGGGAAACCTGCTCAGCTGGCAGCAGCACGGCAGGGCAGTCCTTTGGATTATTCCAATAATCTGTGACATTCCAAACTGAGAGACAATGTGTGGGGAAGCTGGGAGAGAGAGGAATTGCTTTGCAGTGTTACACAGATTATTCTGATCACAAAACTATCCTGCATTAGGGCTTTTAGCCTGAAATAATTGACCTTGACATTGCTCTCAGCGGAGGGCACAGAACTCTTGGTGCAGTGACTTACCTTGAAGAACAGTGTGCAACTGCACAGAATATTTACTTACTACCTTCTTTCTTCTTTAAATTCTTGAAAACTGTGCGCTGCAAGGACAAGTAGGCAGAAGTGCAGTGAGGGATGGAAGGTATTTTATGTGGATGAACACATGAAGAGGTGATTATGTATTGCTAAAAGTCTAATCCCTGGATAAACTACAGTTTGCTATTAATTCTTTGGACTTGCTTAGCTGCTACTTAACATTTTCATGACTTAACAATTATATTCTTGAGCTAAGAGTAACTTTTCAACAAAATGTGTAGGGATTAGAAACATTGATAATTATATTAATTAATATTAATGGCAGTGACAATATTTGTAGTCATATGACAAACATAAGGAAAGCAGGGCTTTAATTTTATCAATTAATTCTGTTTCTAATTGCTTTCACTATTCAATTGTCAGAACGTGTTCTCCTTGCAACAAGGAATGCGTTAAGCAGAAAAAGCACAGACCAGAATTAAGGGGAAAGAGGGCTGTGTTTGTATATGGTGCCGTCTGTTCTCCAGAAACATATTGAGCCTTCTCTGCGGGCTTTGGATTTCTCTCTATTTATTGTAAGTGCCAATCATCTGGAGTAATGGGTTCAGTCTCATTGAGCTGGGTTAGTAGGCAGAGAGGAGCAGGAAATGCCACTGATTGAAGAGCTCTCCAAATTATCAGTTATCCTTCTTCCCACACCTTCCATAGGTGCTGGATGAGCTTGGGACAGCAAGGCAAGCAGGTCTCAGAAAAGAGAGCTCAGTGTGTGTATCTACACAGACTCCTCGGATTTAATACCTTTGATTGGCTCCAAGTTGTCTCTGGAGGAAGGCAGGGAGCTGCAGTCCATTGGCCTTAATCCTTCCCTGTGCTCCCGTATCTTTATACTGCTCCACCAGCTCCACGCCGCCGTAAAACCAACACAATCCACCCTCCGAGCTCCCTGGTGCGAGGGAAATCCCTCACCAGACCCCTTGCTGAGTGCCGCAGCTGCCACAGAGGCTTCCTGGCACCGGGAGGAGGGCAAACCCCTCCCTGCAGATGTGTCCAGAGCCCTGAGATGCTGCTCCTGCTGGGTGTCCCCACAGGCTGGGGGTGTGCAAACCCCGGCCGCAGGGGTGGAGTCCTGAGAGTCCCCATGTCCTGAGACCGCTCTTAATGCGGTGAAGTTTCCCCCCGCACAGAGCCCTCACCACCACAGCCATCCAAGAGGCCAATAAAACAAACAGTGACGATCTCCGGGGGCAGCTGCAATAAACAACGCTGCCAGCTAAGAATGGTGCCTTTGATGGCTCTGCAGGCGAGAGCTCAGCCATCTCTTAGCTGCTGAACCCCAGCTTGCTGCCCTCGCAGGCTGTTCCTGCAATGCTTCAGGAGGCTGCTCTTCCTCTCAGCTCATCCCTCCTTTGGTCCTCCTCAGGATTACATCCCTTCCAAGGCTGGGAGGATCTCACCAAGCCCTGTACAGGTGAAGGAAGCTGTCACCCAGCACATGCTGCTTCAGTGGCCTCTGGCTTCTCCCAGATTGCGTGGGAGAAGTTGCTGCTGCCTGCTCAGCTGTGCAGATGTTGGGCTCTACTGGCCTGGGGAGTTCCTCACTGACACCCCAGTGAATCTGGGGGACTTGCTGATGAGGATTGAGGGAATACCTCCAATTCTCTTGCTTCTTGTGGGTTGGAGATCCTGCCCATCCCATTTCCCTCCTTGTGGACAGAAAATGCTGATCCCCAGCATATCTGCATCTATGCCTATTTTTAGGATAAAATCAGGAAGCACAGCTCCATCTTGTTGTGCAAGCCACATCATTGTTAGAAGGCATTGTCAGGGCAGATTCACATCTTCTGTGCTGGTATAGACGTTCCTTCTTCCCTATATCCTCTTCAGGGGATAGAGCTCAGAACTGGCCCTTTTGTGTTTGTTTCCACTACTCTGGGATAGAGGTGGGAGCCTTTGCTTATCCCATCAGGAAGCACAGGTTTAACGTATCGAACACACCAGCATTGCTTAATGAGTGCTCAGTGAATATTAATAAAAGTTTGGACGTGACTCAGTGGCTGAGAAGTTTGAAAGCTTTGGTTCAAGATTTACAGGAGGCTGTGAGAAAATATGGTATCCAGCAGCTAGCATATAGTGTGGATATTTCACTATCCAGGGATCTCTAATTACTAATAACGTACAGGAACAGTATGATATGTCCTTACAATTGCAGAATCCTTTTCAAAGATAATCTTTAATAGTTTATTTGACAACCTGTAAAATTACAGAAAATTATTAGTCTTGGGAATTACAAAAATCCCCCTAGTACAGTCAAACAATAAAATTATAATTACCTGTGGGTAATTGAAATTTAACTCTTTTTTTATTGTATATTACACATCAATAGCAACATAAGTTCAAGAGTGTCCCCCTCCCCTCCCTTTTCTTTTCCCTACAGAAGTGGGGAAAATGGACAACCCTGCTGGTATCTTGTGAGCCCTTGTCACAGAACAGAGCTTGAACAATTTCGATTAAAGCAGTATGTTCGAGACTGTCATTAGACCTGCATTAAATTACATATCTGGAATGTTAAAAATAAAGAGTACTGAAGCTTATTCATAGCTGCTTGTGGTAAACTATGTAGCCAAGGTTTCTATTATCTTTGAAGTTCTTATTTTTCTCTTTTCTAAAACTTATTGTTTCATCAAACAAATACCTAGCACATTTAAGAACAGTGTGAGCACACGAGCAGAATTGCTTGAGCTGGATAAAGCATTAGCGTGTTTCCATTCTGTGCTCAGTAGTATTGTTTAGTACTAACAATGGTAATTTATCAATTATACAGGAGGGAGCAAAGCTCTTCACTTCTCACAGCTCCAGAAGTACCTGGTACAAGCCCCAAAGCTGGAGACCCTCCCAGACCTCGGGAGGCACCATTTACCATGAGCATTTGCAGGGCCAGGACTTGCCTTGTCCCCTTGCAGTGACCCCATGGAGGCTGCTCAATACTCAGCTCCAAGACTTCCATGGCCTTTTTCCTAAACCAGGAAAATTACAAATTGTTTTTTTTTTTTCTTTCTGACCCAGGGACCTTGATAATGAGACATCGCAGCCTGTTCTTGTCTGGTTGGTGAGACCGTCCAGTCCCTCATCATGTTATTTGTGGTGGCTTTAGAGACTTTCAGACCAATCTGAAGGACAGACCCCAAGCTTTTGGATGCTGCTCAGCCAGGACAAACCCCAAAACACGGTATGTTTGACAATTAATAGTCTATACAGCAGCTTTGTTATTCACTACTGAGATGCACAAAATCCTCTGTAGAAGGATCAGACTGGCTACTCGTATTTGATTCTGTAAAGTGCTTTGTGATCATTATGTGAATATAACAGCACAAGTAAAAATATCTCTGTTTATTGAGAGTTTCAATTAAAGTGTTTAATACACAGATTTTATTGTGAGAGAGGCATCACAAAGACAGAGTACAACATAATGGCAAGCCAGGTATTGTTATGATTATCATTACTATTATTTATATATGATCACTGAAGTATTAACTGAAAACTGGGAAATGGAGTTCCTGAGCCCCAAAGAGCTCATAGTAACAGCTGTTTTTGGAGGATGCAACAATAGCAGACCAGCTCTGCTTCATGGAACAATTAATGGTGCATACAACCCAGTCTGGAAATTCATGATCCCGAATGGGTTTTCCCATTTTCAAAGATCAAAGAAGGTAAAAAACCAGTTGGATCCTGCCTTTTTTATTCTGGTTCCTCTTACTCTTCCCACTGCCTCTTTTCTCTGCCTGTTGGTGTGAAGGGCACCCTTGCACTTTAAGAACTGTGCTGTGTCAGTTTATCCAGCAAAGCAGCTGGAAACTCTTCGCCAAAGTGGAGTTGAACATCTTTGCAAGGGGTGCTGCTTCAAGGGAGTATAGATACTCTGCTTTCCTCACTTGTCCTTCCCATCGGAGATCTTCAAGTGTCTGGGCCTCCTAAAAGCTAAAGTGGAGCTTTCAACTGAGATTTAAACCAAGTGTAAATCTTTCAAGAGCAGAAAGCCCAAGAGGGGCTGTATCATCAGAGCAGTTAATGGTGTGAGCTGAGCAGAGAGAGGCAGAGCTGGGCCAAACCCGTGGTCCTTCCACCAAACACCTCGTGTAACACACCAAGGAGAGGGAGCTGGGAGAGCTCTGTTTGGCTTTGGCTCTTCCCTAACCCCAACCCTTGACCAACATCTGAAGACTACAGGAAAGTTTTTATCCATCCTTATCTCAACCCTCATTCCCTGGCAGATTCTAGTTGCTGAGCTGAATCACCCTAAAAGAAGCAGCTGGGGAGCTGTTGTCCATGAGGATTTATATGGATGGGATGGTTGGAAGTTAAATCTTCCAACCACTACAATGCACCGTAGTGTAAGACAAAGAGCAGGAGATAAATTTTCCTGCCTTTGAAATTCCTGCTCATTCCTTACCTCTGAGCTAAGTTTTACCATTTTGACTCCAGTGAGAAGAGCTATTCCAACATGAGCCTATTCCTCTGCCCTGCAATGCAGGGATGAAGCTAAGGATGAGCAGTTGGAGCACTATCAGGATTACACCCAGGTCAGATTTTTCATTCTGCTAAAAGTTGCTTTTTTGACATGGGAATCAGGAAGATGCATTGATGCAACATGTTGAAAAGGACCAGAAGGTTGTTATTTGCTCCCACCAATACAGAGACACACAACCCTTCTGTAAAGGGAAAACAGTTTCCAGTGAGAACACAAACTTTGAGTGCAGCATACTGGGAGGGCCCAAAAGAGGCTTTGGGGAGCACCTCAGGGAGAGGGGGCTTCCCACGGGCTTTTCTGCTCCCATCTGTAGGGTGAGCTCACAAATGTTTGGGTAGAGAAGGCTGCAAGCTTCCAAATTAAAAAAGGAAAAAAAACAAAACCAAAGGGATTGGCTATTTTTCTTCCTCATGGATTAATAAAAGAGTTAATAAAATAATAAAATAAATCCTCATGGATTTAATAAAAGAGTTAATCCCAGCCTGCTCTGCAAAAGTGAACAGCTCACATTTGTGAGACTTCAAAAGGCTTTGGAGTGTCTGTGCATGGATGTTGTTATTTCCTGTCAGGGCTATCCCAAGAAGATGGGGGCTGGGAGCTGATTTTTGGAAAATGACTTTGGCCTTTGACTAAATCAGCTGGAGTGAAAATAAAAAGTTAGTATAAAATGGGTTTGAGAGTAAACTCCAATTCAGTAAAATTCTGGGTATTTTTTTTTTCCTGTGAGAACCTAAAATTAAAGCTTAATACAGAGCAGTGGTGGCTGACCAGAGCATTTCAACCAGATGGCCCAGAGAATCTGGTTGGGTTTTTTCAAAAAAAACCACCAGAAAATCATGACATGACTTTAACTTCTAAATATGTTATTGGTTTCAAGGAAAAAAAAGAAAAGTCAATTTAGGAAACATTCAGCAATTTAAAACAAAAAAAAAAAAAGGGAAGTTTAGTAGGGAGAAAAATATTATCATTTTACTAAATGGTTTGGTGGAAACATAGAAGACCTGGAGAGCATTCTGCCTGACAGTCAATCTTGTATTCAGACAAGGGAAATGTGGCCCAAGCTCTCCTGCTGAGTCTTTAGTCAGCAGACAAACACATTACCAGGGGTGCTGCTGCCCTTTTTTAGAAGTGCAGTTTTTGGAGCGTGCCGTTTTCAGGGATTTGCTCCGCCCGCTCCATGGTGCTGCTGGGATGGCAGCAGGCCAGGACAAAGCCATGGCAGAGTGCTTAGTTCAGAACAGGCTCTTCTCATTGTGGTGGTGTCCTCACTGGTGCTGTTGGTGCAGGACACACCTGAGCTACGGCCCTGTGGCTGTGCAGGAGGGCTGGGAGTCTCCTGGTCCCTGTCCCCAGGCAGCTCCACCTCGTGCCCAGCTGATACAGCACCAGGCAGTGATTTACCAGGAGAGCTGCACCTCCATTTGCCTCCAAGCATTGAGGGAATTATTATGGCACAGCAGAGAAAATTACCTCAGGCCTTGTTAGGCTTTTCTGGAGAAATGAATTCCATAGTCTGGGTTCCTTATATCCTTCCCTGGCTTGGTGTCCCCCTGCACAGCTGAGGGTCCGTGCTCAGACACAGAGTAAATGTTACAGTTGATATCCCTCGGCAGAGAAACTGCACTGCAGTTTCTTTTTTTCTACTTTTCTTCCTCTTGCACAAGGCCCCTGTGCTACCAGCTAACCATTTCCTGTAAGAAAATGGCATTGTGTTAAAGTTATATAGTGTATCATATTAAATTTTATAACACTGCTTTGTGTTTTGAAAAGACTTTGGGGGGAAACAGCATCAATCAGGGAACCACATTTGATAGACTTGGAAGGAGCCTCCTGGGTCATTTTGTCCAAGACCTCTATGAAGCAGGAAAGCTTCTGCAAAATACCTTTCCCATAAATGTATCTAACCTTTCCTTAAAGACACTGAGTGATTGTGCCATAAATACCTCATGCAGCTAAACCAGTCTGATTGACCTTACGATCAGAAAGTGTCTCCTAATACTGTATATAAGGTACAATTTTCCATTCTTCCAGCTGCAGCTAAGCAAGAAAAAAGGGCAAATACACAGTAATGGGCAACAATACAGACTGTGCAAACAGTTTCACTTTCACTTTACTGCCATCACCTACCATAAATCTGGATGTACCATTGATACTTGGTTTCCCAGTGCAGTGTCTGTGATCCTTGTAGTATCCATCTCACTTTAACTTTTGGAGAGCCACCATTACAGAGTGTGGAAGTAAGGAAGACAGACGAGCAGCATTTTCTGATTCATGAAGCCATTTGAAACCCAATGCTGTGTAGTTAAAGTATTTATTTCTATTCTCTATTTATTAGAATTTGTGAGGTGTTTCTTGTCAGGAACATGGGAGTAGGGGAAGCACAGGGCTTTCTATGGCTCTGGCAGAGTGTCAAAGAATCATTTTCATTCTCCCCCAACAACTGTGTACATGGAAAAATAAATACCTAGTAGTTTGGCTGTTTGTTGTTGCAATAGCAGTGCCTTGTGTGCTGCTCAGCCTTCTTTTTCTCAGTGAATATTAGAAGTGTCATTTTGGGAAGATGTGTTATTAAATCACAGACACACTCATTGCTGAGAGTTTCCTGAGATGCACATAAACTGTCTTTGGTTTGGGTTTTTTTGTCTTTTTTGTTTGTTTGGGTTTTTTTTTTTTTTTGCAAGCACTGAAAGATGATGACAGAGTTGAAGGCCAGTTGTTCAACCACCTCTTTTCATCAGGCGTTCCACAGCTGTACTTCTCCCACATGCAGGACTGGTGCAAAATGGGCCAGGAAAACAAGGCCTAGGAGCAAAAGACACACAAAAGATAAGATAATTTAGAAGGAATATGGTGATGCTGGTTTGAAGCCATGTCAGTGGCTCTGTATGTCCCTGCCCACACTTTTTTGCTGTGTCTCCTTCATGCCTTGTGCCTTTGAGCCAGTTCAGACTGACACTCGCCTGTGCTTCTCAGCTCAGTGCTCATCGTTTCATCCAGGCCTTAAATAAGCCCTGAAAAATACAGATTTTTTTTTTTTAAGGCCTTTTCTATAGAATTAACTAAATGCCATCCTTTCTCTGATGTGCAGAGTTGTAAAATATTTGTCTAGTATTTAGTCACATAGAAACATGTGAAATTACACTAGAAATGCTCCTCACCCAGCTGTTAAGGGCAGAGGCTGCTGAGATTGTGACCGTTCAACCCGATAATATAAAACTGCAAAATACCAATGCCAAGAAAAATACAAATACTGTCAGACCTTTTGTTTATTGTTTCTGTTTTCTTCAGACACTTCCTCCCATAGCATCACCAAATCAGGCTTCCCTCATCACAACAGAGTTGAGACAGTCCCAGCTCACCCCTCACTCCTCTCCTGTCTGAAGCTCCAGCTGGAAGAGCAGCCCTTCCCTGCTTGGGTGAGTTGAACCCCCACAGCATTTGCTTCCATGGGATCCCAGTACTCAAACGCACATGACAAAATCAGATCCTCCTGCTTCCTGCTGACGTCGTATTCCCCATTTTCCTCTTGGTGCTCTCCATTCCCTACATTGTAAATACTTGCTGGGAGGGAAGAGAAGCATATTTTATTCTTTTATGTTGGAAAGGAAATGAGGGCAAAGAGGGCTGATTCTGTTCTTTTATTGCTGCTGTTGTTATTATTGAGAGAGGGTTTATTTGGGGTTTTTTTTTTTTCAGTACAGACAAGTTCTAACCTGTACCTGTGTTCTTAGGTACTCCTGAAAATAAAAAGTACATTTACATCACATATGCTTAAAACAAAAAGAAATTATATATCATAGAGATTTTCTGATCCTGTTCAGTGCACAAATGCCAATCAGAAGTAAATGTGGGGCTCTATCTTGCAATCCATTTTGATATTTACAACAGAACATGGCATATCATTTAATTTAAATTTGCAGCATGCTCAGTGTAATTAATGCTGTGCAGTGCCTAGAAAATCCTGATTTCTTAATGTGATACAATGCCTGCATGCTGAGAGCTTTTTTTTTTAAACTACTGTATCATTTTGGAGCATTAATGGGGAGGCACTGCCATTAAACAGGAAAAAAAAGAGCTAAGGCCACTTGGTCTTTATGAAACTTCCATGCAGCTCCCCAAAATATGATGCAAAGTACAGGTTTGTTTTAAAAGAGGGGGAGAGTCAGAGATTTAATTTTCCCTTGACACAGCATGATGCCTGAATAGCCAGACAGCTATTCCTAAATTATGTGCATTTCATTCCTAGGAGCTGTGAGCATTTTGAATGGGCTGTTGTTAAATACAGTACACAAGCATAAATACTCCAGGGAACAGCTAGCTGAAATTTTGGCATGAGCAGAAATCTGATGTAGTATCTGAGCATGTAATAATAATGCATATTGATTTGTTGGGAGTGCTAGGAGAGGTTTTGGTGTTCTGGGCTGAGAACTGTTAAACTTGGGAACATCTTCTGTGCTGATATACGCTGCGGTATTTCTGTGCTAGGATCTTGGCAGGGTCAGAGGTTCACATGAAGCTTCAGACCTGGAGGCTGGCAGGGATCTCGGTTTTGGAACCAAACCAAAAAAAATGAGTGCATGATAAAGGTATTTATATGTTATACATAAAAGAAGCATGGGGAAATGGGAACCAGAATGGCGATGTGTATGGCAAGAAGGATTGTGACCAAATGCCCTTCAAGGTCAGGAGCTTTACTGCCATGGCTTTCCTGAGCTTGGGTGGGAGTTTACCCTGGTTTATGGGGCAGCTCTGTGTTTGATTGGTGCAAAAAGAAGAGAAAAGGGGAAAAAAAACCCCCAAACAACATCCCCCTATCATTTTGCAAGGTATCGGTTTCTACTAGATGGTGCTTTTTTATAGACCTGTTGATAGCAAAACAAATTCTTCAAGCCCTCTAAATAAATCTGTTCCTAAACATAATGATTCAACTTTTCTATTCTCATCTGACACCTAACAATTCCACCTTAAGAGTAATTGGTCCTGCCTTTGAACCTCTGCAAGCACTGTGGGAGGGAGGAGGGTGGGCACTTTATTGATTTGGATTGATTTTTGTAGGAAGCACATGAGACAGACTCAGTATCCGGTGTCGCACCCGGGATACATCACACTCCTCAAGAACATCTGCAGGCCATGAGGAGGGTTCAAGAGGATGTGGAGGAGCCCCTCAAACACCACCACCCTGCCCAGTGGGACCTCTCTGCGTGATCACCTCGGAGAGAGGCACCAGCCATGATCACATTCATCGGCCAGGTGGGAATTTCAGGGGGTGATGCCATGGCTCTTGTGTTGGAAGCCATCCTGAGCCATGTGCTGTCTCCACACCAAAGGGTTATCCCAGTGCAGGTTGGCCAAGGTGTTGGTCTCTTCATACTGTGGTGTCAGGCCCCAAGGAAGGGCTGTTGGGATGAGGGGTTGGACACTTCCACGCCTGTAACTGTGTTTTTCAGTGCTCTGGTAATTCAGAGTTACAAGACAGGGCAGTGAAAGGGTTTGCGAACCAGCTGCTTGGTTTGTGACAAAAAAAGTGTCATTGATATTAATAGCTCTGAGCTCCAGTACAGACCTAAAAAAACCCAGGGAAATGGCAGAACAAAAGGAGACAGAAACAAGATGGCACTGAGGGTCTCCTCACCAGGGATGTTGATTAAGACTTGAGGCGGAGGCTGTCCCACCCGTGTGCGGGTTTGGCTGGGGAAATCTCCCTCCTCCTGCTGTCTCGCCTCCCTCATCCATAATGAGGGCAGGAATAACTTTGCAGCACACTTTGCATTGGCATTGCATGCTAACTTCATTACTGTTTGCAACAGCCTGTGCAATCCTCAGAGGAAAGGAATAATAACAAAGAAAAAAATTATAATTACCAAGCACGCAGTTTTCATCTATAATCTTCATTTCAGGATTCACTATTCCTGATGTCAATATTTTATAATGGAAGAATGAGATATGCTAAGTTTCTGTTTGATGGAAGTAAATTCAGATTTAATATTGCCGAGGAACTGAATTTTTAATAGAGCAGAGCAGTTTGCAGCCATTGCAGCCCCTGTTTGCGGCTCCTGCCGCTCCTTTGTACCGGCTCAGCGACGTTCCCATGACCAGGCAGAAAAATGGAAAGAAGCTGCTCTGAATTTTCAGTGGGGTGACAGTACTTTGTCATTTAGCTCTGTCACGATAATTGGGAGTGTCACACAATGAAGCAACATGACACACCCCCGGTAAATGAAGAGTTTTCAAAGTGATGTACAGCCCTTGTCAACTGCCAAAGCTTTTGTTTGCTCACGGAGCCAGGCGGCATTTCCAGGAGGAAAACC
Organism: Corvus kubaryi; assembly: GCF_017639235.1. NCBI lineage: Eukaryota > Metazoa > Chordata > Aves > Passeriformes > Corvidae > Corvus > Corvus kubaryi. The sequence continues at coordinate 60,864 of NW_024581548.1, forward strand.
GCGCTGGAGAGGCACACTTGGAAAGTTTGTTGTGAATTGATTTCCTCTGTGTTTCTGTAAAACTGAGTAGATCCTACGAACAGGAGAATACCCCCTTTTATCACACACTCCCAGCTTCCAACCTGCTGAGGACTTTCCACAAACTCTTTAGGAATTTACCTCTTTTTGTTAAATTGGGTTGGATCTCATTAATAAAAGAATGGTATAATGGAAAAGAGTTTCTAAAATTATACTGTAACCTAGAATTGTAGGATTCAGCTTTCTCTGCCTGAAGAAAAAAATTCTGAAGCATTAAACTTACTTTATCAAGCATTGCACCTGACATGCTCTCATAAATTTTACGTACATTTTAACTTATTTTAATATTATGCAGGCTTGGTTTAAAATATTCCCATGAAGTACCTAAAATGAAGCTGCTCAGCCATAAATTAGAGCTAAAAAAATACTTGTGTT
>NW_024581549.1:0-38463 GCF_017639235.1 Corvus kubaryi
CATCAATATTTCTTTACTTAAAATCATGTGTTGTATGTAAGTTAAATTTCCCCTTGCTGAGATACTTTGTATATCTTAATAGGAACTATCACAGGTCCAGGGAGCTGTATTTCTGTAGGGTCAAATTTACTTTTTTTTTTTAATTTACTACTTTTTTAAGAGGTGTCTTTCCTAAAAGCAGACAGCAGTAACCCTTTGCATGCCACAGTGCAGTTAGGCCCAGGGCCCACAATTAAACATGAGATCATATATATATATACACACACATATACATATATATCTGTGTGTATAGCTATATGTGTGTCTATATAACTGTGTGTAAATATCTGTGTGTGTGTATACAGATATAAATACACATTTGAATCACAGAATGCTTTGGGTGGAATGGACCTTAAAGCTCATCTCAAGCTTCCACCCCCTGCCATGGGCAGGGACACCTTCCACTATTCCAGGTTGCTCCAAGCCCTGTCCAACCTGGCCTTGGACACTTCCAGGGACGGGGCAGCCACAGCTTCTCTGGGCACCCTGTGCCAGGGCCTCACCACCCTCCCAGCAAAGATTTTTTTTCCCTAACAGCCAATTTAAACCTACTCTCCTTCAGTGTGAAGCTATTCCCCCTTGTCCTGTCCCACCAGGCCCTTGGAAATGGTCTCTCTCCATGTTCCCTTGTAGGCTCCCTTCAGCCACTGGAAAACTGCAATCAGGTCACCCCAAAGCCTTCTCTTTTCCAGGCTGGACAATCTCCATTCTCTCAGCCTTTTCTCATCAGAGAGGTGCTCCACCCCTCTCATCATCTTGCTGGCCCTCACATGTGTGCATATATATCTAAAAAAAGTACACTTTTTCTCCAGGAGCAGCTGTGTAGCAGCCCTGCTGGTTGGATGGGCAGCTGCCGGGACTGACAGAAGCTTCCCAGTGTGACACGCCAAGGCTGCCCCCTCCTTCGGCCAACGTCCCCATCCAGCAGGTACATCCCTGGCAGCTCCTCACAAAGCTCCATTTGTGCCCCCATTTCTGAGGCTGTTTCAAAGGCCAGGCTACATTACACAAACACTTGGCTATAGACATAACAGGCCTGTTCTGCAGCGCTGTCAGCTTGCTGCCGCCCAGCCCGCGCACACCCTGCATGTGTCTGTCAGGCCATACTTGGGCAACGGCGCAGCGTGTGCCGTGTCCCAGACACTGGAGTGATTATGTCTGGATGCTCCTTATCTGATGGAAAAGCCGGCAGTGCTGCACATCTGTGCGCCGAGGCTCCGCTGCTGCACTGCCACGCCAGTATTTATTTTGCTTCTGCAAGTTAGTTTTCCTTGAGAAGCAGCAGGGGCCTTCTTCAATGAACTGAAAAATGTGTATTGTATGAAGGTCTGCGGAGGGTTTGCACCGTAGTTCAGTGGGCAAATGTGAACCCAGGGGATGACATTTCATTTAAACATTAGGTTTACATCTTTACTTGCCAAAAATATTAATGTCTTGACTTTAGCAAACTGAATTCAGCACTTTTTTCTTTCTCCCCTTAAATGAATAATTATAGCCAAAACACTCTGTGGATATTTGTTCTTCTCAAAGGTGGAGTTTCGCACAAGAGCATTTGGTTTCAGGGCTGGAATTGTCAGTAGCTGCTCACTTGACACTTTCCCGTTAAGTTTGTGTTGGAAACCAGCAGTAGTTTCTTTCCTTGTGTTTATTGTGTTACCCTCAGCCCTTTGATCGGGACATCTTGGATAATGGCACAGTCTAGCTCAGGGCCTGTTCTCCATTTAAAAAATAGTGAAGAATATGGTTTCTATCAAAGGATCTACAAAGACAGTTAATGTAATTAAGAAGCAGAAGGGCATTTATGGAAGTGCATCTGAATGTCCTCTTCACATGTAATTGCATCAGGAATTCTACATTAGCATGCAAGTGCTGTCCAAAGGGAGGAAAAAAAAAAGCTTATTTTTAGGTAGAAGCCCTCAGTGGGCAGTAAATTACCCATAATCTCCCCCAAACTAGCAATTAGCCCTGTTTGCTGACTACCTGAATTGTTTCACAGTAGTTCAGCACAGTTTTACCAGTTATCACCATACTTATAATCAGAGATTCCGCAGATGATTCCCGCAGCTCCACATACTGCCTGCCTAAGGTCAGCCGTAATAACAAATACATTTTATTTGCTTCTTTTGGCCCTTTGGAGCTGTTTGCTCAGGCTGCAGTATGTGAGGAGAGCTGATGCTGCCCTGCTGCTCAAATGGCAAGAATGTGAACAGAGAAAGCAATTCAGAGGGGTTAGGTGTGCTTTGGTATTAGTTAATATTCATCTGCTTGTGTTACTTGTATTTATTCCCTTATTAGCAGACAGACCTGCTCAGAGACAGTGAACTTGCCCCCCATTGCTGGGGTTTGCAAGTTCTGAAGTTCTGACACTGAAAGACATTTTTCAACATGAGCCTGCAGCTGATGAGTGGAAAACTGGAAAGTATGGAAACAAAAACCTATGGAAAATTTTTTTCCTTAAGGCAGCTGAGCAGTTTTCATATCCCCAAATACCCATGCTTTGCCAAAATAGTAACTGAGCTTGGAAAACAGTAGCTACATTGCCAGCTTTAGCAGTAGAAACAATCATGGGCCGACACATGCACACAAATACAAGCACATACATCCTAGGAGCAGCATCAGATTTAAAGAAAGAAAACCAACGGGAAGTGTGATGAATACTGGAAACAGAAAACAGGAATGTTTGGATGCTGAGCACTAAAGGTAAATTTTTAAGTACGGTGCACACCTTTTTGAGTAATGCTTTAATTTGCATATTATTTCTCAGGTAAAATCCACCTAAATCAACACAGTGGCACCATTTAAAGCCCATTTTCAGTGCTGGTTGTGTGTCACATTACAGAGACACAGGCCTGTATTCCTGCCTCTGATCTGATGGACTAGATCTGAGTAATGAGGGAGATGGAACAGGAATTCATGCTGAAGAGGAACAACTGAAAAGTGTTCTCCTTTGCAAGTGCACTCTAGGAAGCAGAAAATGGAAAGATTGCCTTTGCCTGGCTGTACCTAGAATGTTTCAGCTTCTTGTTTCACCATCAGCAACATCAGCTCTGTGAGCAGACAAACTGCCTACAAAGCTGCTACTACAAACTTCAGACCAGTTCCTCAAAAGAAGAACTTGTTATCCAGAAAAAACACCAAAAAGCCCATCTTTGGGTTGAACACTGTTTCCAGCCTTACTAATCAGGCCTTGACGGAGGAAAGTACAAATAAACTGATCCTGAATTAAGTCATCCTTGTTGTGAGCACATACCTGGCCAAGGCAGGCAAAAGCAGATGGATGACCCAACAAAGTTCACCTTGTTTGCTGCGTTGAAAGCTCACGCTGTTCCCTGGCAGAACAGGCACCTCAGGCCTGCAATAGCCACTTGCTACCTTGCTTCAGTCAGCATTAAACCCAGCACAGTATTAACATCTTGGGGAAAATCCAGCTGGGAATGGCTTTCTGGGGGGGGGGGGAAAGGAAAGGGAGGTGATTGAATCCCAGACCCTGTGTTTATTTATCAATTTCACAGTAATTTTAAAGAACTTGGAATTTCTCCCCCTCACCTGAAAATACTTTATTTCCAGCGTTTTCTGTTAAAATGCAGAGCTGAATTCCTGTCCAGAAAGAAGTGGCAAAGAACAGCCACTCTTCACCTGAAGGTAACTAAATCACCTGGTCTGGCAGAGGTTGGGCTTTCTGCTTGGTTTTTGCAGGAGCTGCTGTGGACACATCTTCCCATGCCCAGTGCAGTGGGTGGCATTCCTGGGACAGAGCCAACCTGGCAGAGCCATCGTTCCTGTGGCACCCGAGCAGTCAGAGCATCCCCAAACTGGGATTCAGAGCAGCCCCACTGACTTCGGTGTGGGGCAGTTGTGTTTGTGCCTCAGGGGCATGATGTTGGAACACAAGTGCTGAACTTTAAAAATTTGCTTTAAAAAGTTATAATTTGCTCTGATCTTTTTTCTTATTTTTCTTTTCTGAAGCACTTGTAAAGTTTGAAGATGATGCTAATGATGTACAGCACACGTGCTCTGAAATGCATCTCCCCTAGGTTAATGTACCCTTTAGCTCACTGGGAAGCTCACTGGACACGTTTTGGAGACTTTCAGCACCTCCAACGCATTTCTGGAAAGAAAGCAAATGATCCAAGGTCTGGACACTGGGCTCTTAAATTACCAAAATATTTATCACTTATGCTGAAAAACACTTTGCCAAAAAAACTGGGCTATGGAGAGGGCATTTGGCACTGGATTAATTTCTGATGAAGTTTTAGGAGCAGGCTGTAGGTTTGTGTTCAGTGATGCTTCAATGTAATGCCCTGGCCAGTCCCATCCTGGCCCAGAACTGCTCGGATCAGGCTATGCCAAATTCCTGTCACCTTGGGCTTCATTAGCATGTGAAAACAGAGCCCTCTTGGCTTTGTGTCTCACTGAAAAAGAAACCACCCAGCCCTCCCTTTGGCCAGGGGAGTGGAGCTGCCTCATGCACTCGACTTTAAAAGCAATTCTTGACGTTCTTTTTTTTTTTACTACAGCTCTTAAAAAGTTACCAGAGTGAAGGTTCCTGTTTACAGTGGTGGGAGAGTAGCTCAGGTAACTGCTCATAAAGGGCCCATGAGCAGTGGCTGACGAAGGACGCAGCAGGGTAAGTAAATATGTTATAGTTAAGTGCTTAATTAGTTAAGCGGATTCTGCATTTTAGTTAAGGATTTAGTTTAAGGATTCTGCAGTTTGAAAGAATGAAGTCCTGCACTGCCATACGAAATACTTCCTGTGATTTAAGGGGGCCAGGAGTTGCATTTGCTGCCTCCAACCATTCTAAGAGTGAGTGAACCAGAACATGTAAAAAAATTGCAGAAGTTCTGAACAAATAACACAACGAATTTAAATGGAGAAACTTCCCTAGGTCACGTTCATTCAGTCAGGGAAAACAACCAGCCCCACATAAGCAGTCTGTGAGCACAGCACCTCCTGTCTGCTTCCCAAATACCATGTCTTACCTTTGAACCAGCTACAGAGGCAGGAAAAGTCACCCTCCCTCCACAAAGGACTTTGGGAATAATTATGTCTAATGGAAAAAAAAAAAAAAATTAAAAATCACAATCTGTTCATGGACAATGTGAGTGGAAAGGGATGTGAAATTTGTGAAGATCCTAATTAATTAGAAATTACTCCTCTTTGTGGTTGGCAACAGTCATTGAACAGCATCATTTGATAAGGCTGAAAGTACCTTGAATGTTTTTCAAGCCACACACGATGATTATTACATGTAATTTTAAAATTTCTGACTCGTACATCAATGAATATCCATGTTAATCCATGATAAACTCCAAGTTCACTGGAGTAACTCTTGGAGCAGAGTGGCTTCAGCCAGGATCCGAAAGTGCACTTAAAACTGAGGCTCCATGATGGATTTTGAGACTCACCCCAGTTTTATTTACCCCAAGCAGCGTCCCCCTTTGGAGCGCATGAGGAGGATTTCACCTCCTTTGGAATTCTGGGGTAAACTGTCCTTGTACAAAATTTGTTCAGGGTAAAGTTTTAGGCAGTATTTTGTGCTGCAATAACCACATCATGACAGACAACCTTTTCATCAGATCAGAAAAAAAAATCCTCCAGGTCAGTACAAGAAAGGAACATGACAGAGCTGTAAATACAGAGCCCAGAGGCGCCAGAGTTCCTGCATTAAATGTGGTCATTGGCCATGTTTAAATTTTTTCCCAAACATTTCAGGTGTTAAGACAGAGAAGCAAATACACACATGGGGGAATGGCAGCAATGAAGGCAGCTCTCATTGGTAAATGATCCTCATCATTTCTGTCCATTTTTCAGACAATTATTTAAAAATATATAACTGATTAGAGACGGATTGAGTTGGGAAATCAGGTACACAGGCAACCTTGGGTTTAGTAAAGGTGGGAGAAGCTGGGACCTGAGGGAAAAGCCTGTCTGACCACATTTCCTTTTCCCAGGATGGGCCGAGGAAGATTTGCAGGTGACAACTGGAACATTTTAATCTGTGATACTAAAAGAAAAGCCCTGGTCAGTAAGCAACTGAAGTTAGAGATGTAAATTATACAGCTGATTTCCAGAGGTGGGCAAATACACCACAGCACCCAGCAAAGTCACAGAGAGATGAGGGGTGGAAGGAGAAAAGGATAAACCCCCACATGATGGTCTCAGGAGTGTAAGGCAAGTTTAATCACTTAAAGCAGTGATATTTTAAATCCTGTCTCCAGTGGACAAACCTTGCTGTGAGGGTGGTGAGGTCTACATGCACACGATGGTTGGGTGAAAAAATTGTAAATGGCTGTCAGAAATTGCCATCTGCATTTTTTTTAGGAAAAAATCTCTACCCATACTTGGAAATGATAAAGATTTGCCAAAGGTTACCTCTGGTTAGAAATAGTTTTTGAAACTGTGTCTTTAAAGCTGGGCTTAAACTCAGAGATTTTTACTAGAGCTGGATGTTTGTTGTGAATGTAAGTAGCAAGGCTCGTCCAGTACTGGCCTGGATGAAGTAATGCCCAGTGCAGCCCAAGGATGGTCCTGATAAAGCAAGAAAGGAATGGATATGAAATAAGGAATCTGAAAGAGTTTTGCTTACTCACCTTGTCAGAAAATAACACTGAGTAGATGCAGCACAAAATTTTATCCAAAAGAAATACTAAAAGATACTTTTCTCCTAAACAAAATGAACTCAATAAAATTATCAGTGGTTCTATTTTCAACCCAAGAAACAAAATTCCTTAGATTTTTTTCTTTGGCTTGTGCCTCTTTTGGGGGTTGGAACTGGACGATCGTCAAGATTCCTATCCAGCTCAAACCATTCTATGATTCTATGAAAACAGGTTCTCAGCTTGGTGGTTCCCCAAGCTCTTGACTCTGGGGGCTCTGGAGGTGCCAGGGTTCCTCGTGAGCTCTGTGCAGTCCTACAAATACTGCACAATGGTCACCCACCACACATCCAGGTTGGCCTGTTCCAGTAAAAAAATGGCACCACCCCAATTTTAAGATGACAGCACTACTGCAAAGCAGTCGTCACATGCTTGCGTTACCAGCCCAAGTGATAGATTTAGAGTATTATGAAAATATATGCATTTTGAAGTGCTGTGAATTATACCAAATAATCCTGACGATCTCTTTTGCTCTACTAATGAATCAAAGCAGAGCTTTCCACATTATCTGCAATCACCATGGAGAAAATGGGTCTCCGTGTACATGGTTTCTGTATAAATAGTGCATCTCCAGCACATTCTGTAAGTAAGTAGTGTCTGATTGCATAATAATAACAATAATAAAGGGAGAGCTGTCCAGCCTGCACATGGGCCAATTAAAGGATCAAGTGCATGAGGCTGCAGCACTCCTGGCAGGGGAAGAGCTGCCAGGGAGGTGCCTGGCTCTCCAGTGCCTTCACCTCCCTCCTGTGCCTCCCACCACAGCAAACCGTGGCATTCGGAGAGCTTTGTCCCTGAATCCCTGCATGGAAGCAGGGCAACAGCACAGTATCCACAGAAGTTGTGACTGCAGCAGAGGCAAAACTCACCAGTTTGGGTGAAGCTCCAGCGCCTCTTTCACACCATGCCTTACAGCTTTGCTGGGCAGGATTTTCTCCACCTGGAGGGACCAGACCCAAACCCGCTGCGTGCCACAGCTATGCCTGAGAATTCATGGAAAGCAGGAGGAATGTACTTTATGGGGTGGCTGGATCATATGTTTATGGCCTGAAATAGGAGATCCCAACCCAAACCACTTTGCTGGTCTCTAATGGTGAGAGGCTGAATATGAACATCATATAATTCATGCTGGGGCATGAGTATGAAAAGAGAACGTGGGCAAACCTGGGACAGCCCACAGCCTCAGTAGCTGCCCTGCCATTAATTATGGCTAATGGCCTAATAAACACCTTCACATTGAGTGCACTGCACATTCAGCCTGTAGGAACCCCCTGGGAGAGATGAGCCAGAAGAACTAAAACCCTGGATGCTGGAATTCTGCATTACCAACAACAACACTGGCATAAAGTCGTAGGGGACCAAGTGCTCTGGGTGCCTGCACACAATGACAGGAATTCATGGAATATTTTCTGTACCCTCTGCACAGAAGTGGGTGGTTGTGATCGCACTGGTGTGGTGGGAAGGGCTCTCCCACTTCAGCCAGGTGGCTGGAAACACCACCTGCACTAGGATTCCATGGGCACATCCCAGCCTGGATGCAGGCATTGCTAACGCACTGCTCCAGCAGCCTCTTCCATGGGGTAATTGCACTGCCACTTCAGGGAGTGAGGCTGCTCCTCAAGGAACAGCCACTTCCTCTCCTCTCAGCTCTGCAGAAGGGCAAAAGTCCCTGGTTCAGGCCTTGGCAATAACGAGGTAAAATGGATTCATCCCCAGTAAAACCTCCCTGAAGACAGGCAGAGATAGTCTCACATGCAATTGGAAAAAAAAATGATGGGCAAACACAGCTTGCCTGGACAGGACCCTCCTCCCAAAGAGCCATGGGAAAGGCTCTCAGGTCACAGGAGAGTTGGGAATTCAACATGAAGTAACCTCCTGGGATGCTAGGGAAAAAACCAAATAAGCCAAAATGCAGCTAAAGAGAGTGAGCACACTGAGAAGGGGGTTCTGCAGGGTTTTCCTTGTTCTTCCAACAAAACCAGGCCACCAGCAGGACAAGTTGCTGCAAAAAGCAGAAAGAAACCAGCAGATCCAGGCTCAGGGTGAGTGTGGGCTGCCTTGGGCTCAAACCCAAACTGTTTGTGCTGGAAGGAGCTCACATTCAGTCCATCAGTGCCTCACCTTGCTGGGCACACAGCTCTTTATTCGGAAACCTAAATAAAGAACCAGTGCCCAGCTTCAGGTAATCAGAATTTTATCCTCTCTACAACCTTCCAAAACACAAGTTACCATGCTGAAACCAACAGTTGCTTTTTTTTGTTTTACCCCAACTTTAATTAATCGACTCAAAAGTTTCTCAGTACCTTTGCCATTAATTAAAAAAATAAACATCTTGTGACCCTTTCCTAAGGAAAAACCCAGCGGATGCTGCTCCCCTGCCCTGGACACACTTAGATTTAGCTTGGTTCACACTCAAAGGCCATGATCCAACCAGATATTCAGAGACCTGTATAACACTTTTAAGGACTGCTCCAAACTCTGGCAAAAGTAGGGAAAATAAATTCTGTTAAAGCACCACTTTCTTTCTTTCAAATCTGATTTTTCGAGAATCTTGACTGCAATGCATCACTTCAAATATTTCCTTCCTCATGCAGAATATTTTAATATTAAGCCAGATATTTTTCTATTTCCACAAATTAAATGCACCATGGCTGAAGGTTTGACAGAAGCTCTAATTTGCACATAAAAAGGTAGAACGATTTCAGTTTTGACAGCACAAGCTTTTGATTTGTTAATAAAGGCAATTCTTTCTCAATTGTGAACATACTCCCTAAATAAGACAATGAAGTTTGTAGCAAATAAAAAAAAAATCAGCTTCCTGGTGTGGAGAATAAACTTTTGATCCAAAGTTAGTGTAGAAATTCAGATTTTACAAAAATAAAAGAATGAAACTCACATTCAAGCTTTAGTTGTACCAGAGCAGGGATCAGAGGGAGATCCATGTTCCTGCCACTTTCTCTGTACCTGTTGTTGGAAATGTAACCTACCTTCAGTATCCGTGGATGAAGTTCATTGCTAGAAAGTACCTGTGAAAAGGGGAAGTAGCTTTGGGGTTGGGAGGTGAGAAAGCTGTGCGGAAATGGTTTGGGTGAAAATTAACAGAGATTTTCCTGGCCCTGTTCTAATCAAAGTGCAGCCTAAGCACACCAGGATTTCAGACTCATGACAAAACCCAAGCACCACCAAGTTTGTAAACCAAGAGACACAGCCAAAGCCAAGGCCAAGAGACCAAAGCTTCAGAGTGGCCCCTCTGTGCCCATGTCAGAGCCTCCATTTCCCCTGAGACACCACAGGGGAGGAGAGAATGTGGAGCTCCGAGGCAGCCTGCGCAGAGGCAGCTTAAGCATGGAAAAAAAAAAAAAAAATTTGGATCTGTGGTCTGAGATCAAACTATTCTAAACTTTGCCCTGTGTGACAGCCAAAAGCTTCAGCACGGAAGCAAAGCTGAAAGCGCCCAGGCTCCATTTCAGGATATAAAAGGGTAATAAAGCCCCCGCCCACAGGCCTGCCAAGGGCCCGGCTTTTACAGGCTTGGCACAGACTGTCCTGGCAGCAGAAGTCGAGTGAAGCTTCTGCAGGAGGTGAGGAACGAGTCCAAACAGCCTGAGGCACAAACCGGCCAGTGCTGGTATCACAAGTGCCCACTTCTGGCGTGGACATAACCCAGACCCCCAACACGAGGGCTCCTGGGTGCCGCCTGCGTGGGCAGGGGCAGAGCCACGAGCACGGCTGTGAAGGTGCCTCAGGGCACCTCCTCAGGGAGGAGCCAGCACAGCTCCCGCATCACTGGGAAACGCTTCCCGGCCACGTGCAGCCGTGGCAGGAGCTGGGCAGTGTCGGAGTCACCGGGATAGCGGGCACTCAGCAATGCCTGGGCACACCACATCCAGCTCCAGTGGACACTGAGCCCGGACACAACCTGCTGCCATCATTGTTTTACTCTGCCACATGTGGCACTTCACAGTGGCACTTGGCAGAGAGCTCTGAGGCACTGGCCCATTTAATGCAAAACCTCCTGATTTTTGTTAATTCAAAGCTTTTGTGAAAGACATTTTTGTTTTCCAAACAGTGTCCCCCCTTCTGCTTTGCTTGGATCTCACCACAGTTGCCTCCTAATCCAGTGTTGGTGAAACAAGGCTGAAGGTATTTTGGTCATGTTTTCACACTCCTGATGTACGCTTGCCTTGTCTCCTTCCACTTTCCTTCTGACTACACTCTGCTTCACAAATGCAGCCATCTGGCACAACATCGCAGTTTTTTTCTGTCGACACCTGAGTAATCAGAGCCCTTTTTTCTCTCTCTTTGTTTTTATTTTTAAATAAAGCAAGTGTTTCCAGCTCCAGTGCCCAGGCTTAGAACAGGCAAGCCACGTCCCATTAATAAAAAGCAGCAGAAGTGGGAGGTCATTGGTATTAATGCTGGAAAACATTTAGGGTGAGATGAGAGAAAAAAATTAGCACCCAGTATTTTCCAGCTTTTAAAGAACACTCCTTGGGAAACAAACTGCTTCCATAATATTGTCTGTGTGAAACACACTTACAAAACATTGATGGCAAAGTTGTGGCCCCAAAAATTCAGAAGAGTCTCACCACATGTTGCTGAATGGCCAGAGCTGCATCCCGTGAGTTTCTCGTCTCAAAGGACCCCTCTCAGACTTAGTCTTTTGCTACACTCACCTTTCCCATGCCAGAAATACGTTTGACAACACTAACTTGATCTCTACCTGGCTGCTACCTCCTCTACACATCTGATCCTACCCCTGAACTCTGTCCCTCCTGAAATAAAGGATGGCCACCACCCCACAGCCCAAGTGACCTGGAAACCCTGCAGAGAGATCTACGAGCAAGGGAGCAGCTGTGCCACAGGGAACTCCCAAATCACAGCCTCCAGGCACCCGGACAGCTGGCAGGGGGACAAAACACCAGGGCGGCCTCTGCACCTTCCCCAGACTGACACCTCTGCAGTCTGCTGCTGCTGAGGCACAGCTGGGCCTGCTGCTCCTCTCTCACAGCCTTCACTGCAGTCCTTCCATGCAGCAGGAATTGGATCCTACCAGCTCCACAAGGGCAGGATGGGGACAAGGGGCAGGGCTGGAGTGGCTGCCCTGTGTCACCCACCTGGCCAGTCCAGCACGAAGCAGCCATGGCAGCACCCGGGATTCAGACACAGCTCCTTGGGCACGGGAGTGATGCCCCATCATTCCCGTTGTCCCAAAGCCCAGGCACCAACAGTGCAATTGCTGCTGTCAGTATCAGCTGGAAAGTGCCATTGATAATGTGCCAGTGCAAGTCAGCAACATTTGACTGTACAGACTGAGCCTGCAGCGAAATCCTCGCTTCTCTTCCCGTTTGTTCCGAACAGAGCTTCCCAGCAGACTCTCACCAGGCACAGGCTAGGCAGCCACACTGGGCATTGGTGCCACATCAGCTCAGGGACTCTTTGCTTTGCGGGGTGAGCAAAGATTTTCTGATGCCACGAGCAGCTTCTTCCCTCTGTGAGCGGCCAGCAGGGACCACAGCATTCTTTCGGGATGGATTTACAACATATGGAGATGCCAAAGGGGAGGGAAGACGTTTGACCCTATCAGGACCTGAATGCAGACTCAGAACCAGGCTAGGACATTCTGGAGTTGGTTTTGTGAGAAATACCTGTTTTTCAGGATGCAGCCATCTGGCAGATTCCCTTCTTCTCTTTCAACCTGGAAAGAGAGATGGAGCAGTTAATGGGGGAACAGAAAGGCTGTGCAAATTACAAGCTCTGTGGAAAGTTTCTGTGCAAATAACAGTTTAACACTAAGAAGTTAGGTTAAAATGGTTTCAAAGTCTAAAATTAGTTACATTTAAAACTAACAGCATATGCTTTTATTGTCTCTGATCTAAAATATAATCCCAGGAGGCTGTGGAAAGCATGCAAATTACAGAAAGCTAATTTGCTCCAACAGCGACACCTCCCATGTAGTTGGGAGGTCTATTAGACCCAGTGTACTCTCCATTATTTGCATATTGATAGCACCTGCTGAAATACTTTGGGATTTACTTTTCCTGCCAGCAGAGGGACAAAACAAACAAAAAATTTATATAAAAGTCCTTTCATACAGATTTGATGAACAATAAAATACTCAGACAGTGCAAAGAATGCCAAATTAGCGAGAGGTAATGGGGTAGGATTGCAATGCCATCTGTGATTTTCAGAGAAACTGGACTGCAAGTCTGCTAGAAAAAAAAAAAAAAAAAAAAAAAGAAATATCCCAAACCAAAAAACCCCCAAACAACAACAACAAAAAAATCCCTGGAAAGTGCTGGGTAATTTGAAATAGCTCACTTGGCTCAAGTCTGAAAATGGAAAAGTTGAACTAAAGAAATCCAGACACTGCAGCAAGAAAAAAATGAAAAACATGACAAAAAAATCCTACACATCCACAAGCCCTGAAAGCAGAACCCCCCAAAGTGGACCTTGATTAAAAATCTACAAAACCCCAGGCTTTGATATTAGCCAGGCCTGCAAGGCCTAGTCTCCTGCACATAAAACAAAAAATAAATTAAAACCAGCTACAGCCTGAGATTTACTTAACGAGCCAACTTCCAGTCTCTGCTCATGACCACTGCTTCCCCTCCTGGCCCCTGAGCTATAAAAAAAGCCCCTTGTATATTCCTATAGCTCATCTTCCTTAGGGTGAGGGTGAGAGCAGCTTCCTCTCCACAGTAGCACATGGAAAAAGCTCCTTTTCCAGCGCCAGGCTGAGCCAGAGCCGCGGGTGGGATGTGCAGCACGTGCCTCTCTCTGCAGAGCGGATTTGGGAAGCTGACCAGGGAGACAGCGACATTCCCCAGCACCTCTTTTTCCAAACAGGCGGTTGGTGTTCCTAAAGAAGCACCGGCCACGTGCTCATCTACCCCTCAACAGTTACAAGGGGCCTCTATTCCCTGTGCTTTAATTCTGATTATGCACCCTCTCTTTTAACAGGCAAGGAAAGGCCCACCAGAGTTACTCACTGCTGGTGTGCCAAATTCCCGCAGCATTTTAACTGCCATCGTATTCCCAAACCAAGGAGGCAATTGACTTTAAGTTAAAATGTTTAAATTGTTCTCTATGCATTAAAAAAGCAGTGAAAGAGCACTGCATGCAGGACAACAAAGCAGGGAAAAGTGCAGCAGGAGAGCCACTGACTCCATCCCTTGGCACTGTGTTACCTGTGCCAGGGGAGTGGAGATAAGGAGGGATATTGCTGGGAAATACATTATTGTTGGGAAATACATTATTACTGGCCTCTCCTCACCACAGACAGAGCCCAGTGTGTCTTTGGGCTCTGCACAGCCAAGTGAGACCTCTGAAAAACTTGCTCAGTGTCAGTGCTAATTACTGGAGGAGGCAATCAACATTCCAGCAACAGGGACCCCTGAAATGCTGCAGACAGGCAGCTCCCACCATGGCCATCAACAAATGCCAATTCCCGTTAATGCCCACGGACTCCTGAATGCTGCAGCACTGGTAGCCAGCACTATTAGCTGGGAGCTAATTAGCAGTAAGTTGTAGGACTAGTTAAAGTTTCAGGATGGCAACTAGATGCAAAGCAGAGGGACTCGGAGCTTGTGATCACTGCTGGAGATAATTTCCAGCGCAGTTTTGCATCGAAGGAACCTCTAAATAGCTGGAAGGGAAAGGGATGACCAGAACAGTTCCTGGGAAGCCTCAGCAGTTCAGGGCACTGAGAACCAGCTCAGAACTGTGACAAACTGAGCCCACAAGCAGCACTTGGGAACCCACAGCACATTCCTGTGTTTGGAGAGGTGAAGCATTGAGAGGAATCCGTCCTCTCACAGCCAGGAACAGATCCTGCCCTGGCGTACAGCAGGGCCTGGAGATACGTGCTGGTACTGCCTGTCGTGTGTGTGGCTAAAAACGTCCTGTGCTGCCCCACAGCCCCTCTGTGAAGTGTGCTCCCAGCCACAGAGAACTGGCCATTTGTAATGGCAGCAGTAAAAATAAAAGTAATAATGATGCAAAAAAGCCACCCTGGAAAGCAAAACCCAGGGCATTCCCTGTTATAACAAATTACGCTGGATGTTCCTTACCTGAAATTCCGTGCGCAATTAGCAAACAGAATTCTCCACAAGTGCCTCTATGCCCCACTCTCCTTGTGGTGGTTTTGGCAGCCACATTCCCAGCCTGCAGTTTGCCATCCAGCAGCTTCCAAACCACAGCTTTTTCTTCTTTTTTTTTTCCTGATGAAGTTCATGGCAGACAGTGTTTTACCACCTGCACGCTGGGGGAGAAAGAAAGCAAGGGGGAGAGGATCAATATATACAGTGTGTTTATATTCAGCAAGAGCATGTTGCAGAGTGGGGAGCTGTGATGTGTGTGCTTGCATTGTCTAGGAAAGGATCCTTAGTGGCACTGCAGTTGGAAAAATTAATGGAAGATCAGGGGACTGTCTTCAGTGACAAACTTTCACCTGCTAAGTTACAATTCTGTCATAGGAAATGATACCTTGGACTGCAACTAATTTGTGAATCCCAGGAAAGGCAGATCACTGATTCTTCATCAGGACTGCAGGATCTGATCTATAAAAATTTGGGCCTCAGCAGGAGGTTGTGGGAAAGTGTGATTTGCATTTCAATTTTTAGTCCACCACAACCTTTAAATCTTCCTGCAGCACTATCACAATACAAGTTTTTGGTCTCAGTGTGCTCAAAACACATATCAAAAAAATAAAAAATCCTGTTACAATGGCAGTCATTTGCTAATGGGACAGAAAGTGGCATTTATGTTTGAATTGTTTCACAGACCACCATTACATCAGAGTCTTTCATCATTTTATGGGGGATCAAGTCCCCCGACACCCTCCTCGAGGACCCCATGTGGTGCTTGTCACTATCATTCCACTTGCACAAACACCCCGGCCCTTTCAATTTTTATCTGCCCAGAGCCCAGAATATGTTACATTATTTAGGTTTTGTTCTGTATGAAGAATTCACAACAAATAAAAGCCATTTTCCTGGAAAAACAAGCCTGTGAGTGACGGTTAAGGGAATTTCAGGCAGGCCCCCTTTGCAGGAGGGGCAGCAGCTCTGCCATCCCTCCCGCTGACTGATGGCACCGCTCCAGCTCATCCTCCATGGAGCAGCCACCAGCACTGGCACCAATGGCAGGATGCTCACTTACTTCCCTAAAAATCTGTCTGGGTCAGGCTCCAACCCCGTGCACACGCTGGAGATGAATTATTCATGGCACAGGAGGGCTTCCCTGTGCTGCTGCTCAGTCAGGGAGGGGGCTTTGCAGAGAGAGGGGGAACATCCACTCCAGAGTCCTTCAGCCAAGGAAATGCTCTGTGAAACGCTCACAGCGTCAGAGATGGGTCTCCATGCCCACCCTGGGGGCTTGGGAAGGCAACTGAGCTGAGCTCTGGGCCAGTGCTCAGAGCTGTGGAACAGGGTTATCAATGTCCTGGCACAGCTCAGCTGCCTCTCCTTGCTCCACACAGAGCCAGGTTTTGTCCTGAAGAGCTGCACATGGCCACAAATTCAAATTTCCATTTATTTTGGCAACTGGACACCTGCTTTCTTTTGTGTAAAATACTATTGCCACTTCCTCAGGTGTGGCAAGACTCAGCAACCCCTTCTGGGGACACATTGTCCAGGAAATCAAATTTCCAGGCTCCAAAGCTCAAAGCCCAAGGCAAGGGTGCAGGAGTGCGTGCACCACATCAACATCCCACGTGTGTTTCCAAGTTTCCTTCTGCTTTTGCTGTTCCTGGGGTTGGTAGGAGCTTTCCAGTGACTTGAGCAGGACAGAGGCTGAATGAAGGACACTTTTTGTACCTGTTTCTTAAAGGCACTTCCAATCCCTCTCCCATCAATGTTGCCATGTGATTTGTTTCCTTGCCCAGTGCTCCAGGCTGGCATTTGCAAGATTGCAGCCCTTGGACTGAACTTCCACCCCAGCTGCTCCTCTCAACAAATGGAAACCAAATATCCACAGTGAAGGTTACAGCTCTTCTTGAAACCCAGGGTGAGGGGTGCTGCTCCATAGGGAAAAGGCACTCCTGTATGTGAGCTCCTCTATCCAGAGACATTTATAAGGTGATTCTACAGGATGATGAGACACTGACCCTCTGAGCTTTCTGACCTGGGACATCTCCAACAGCCACTTTTCAGAAAACCTGCTTTTGCTCCACTGAGTGTCTGAGAGCCCAGCTGGAATATTTAGGACTGAAAAAGCAGTCTGGTCCTGAACTTCCTGCTAAAAATAAATAAATAACAACCTTCACACAAAAGCAGGATAAATAATTTTCCTTTTCTTTCAGGACACGTGTTGAGAGCACAGAAAGCAGTCAGAAGTACAGCTTTTACCAACTGCTCTGCTGCTTAACATCTCTGGCATTCAAAACATACAACTTCTGTGTTTGTACTACATTTCCCTAACAGCTTACATCGAGGCCAAACACACAGCGTTCTGCAGAGGTCTTCTAAAATAAGCTTAGTTAAAAGAGCAAGGTCAATGCCCAACACATGTCAGATTCTGTGAGCAGAAATCAAGGAGTTCGGGGCAAATGGGATATGTCAGGGCTCGGTGGATTCCCATGCCAGGCTCTTTTACCAAGTTCACATTGCTGCTGCCAAAACTAGTAACAATCTCATCATGTGGACTTCAGCTTTGCAAAAGTGTCTAAAAAAAACCCCCAATCTCTGCACATGGGCTACTCAGCTCAAGAAAGAAAACTAACACACAGATAAAAGTGTTTATCTGGAGATGCTACTTACTGTCCCTGTAACTGTATTTTTCTTTTAATAGGACATGTGCTGATTCCATGCTTCAGCCCTAGGCTCTATTAAAATCAAATTAAAACCATTAGTAATGTAGTTAATTCCATTTATAATATGACCATCAAGTCAAGAGAAAACATTAAAATAGAAAAATATATATACATGAGATTCAAGAATTTTTTTTAAAAAAAAAAATATTTCCATTTGGATCTTTGCAATTTTTTTTAAATAAAAAAGGAAAAGTTTTTCCTGTGTTCAGATAAAGTAACTCTGCCTGGTCTTTTCAACCAGACCTTGCAGAGTATTTGTGATTTCAATTAAAACATGCTATTGTCACTTTAGCCTCCCTCTTTGGTATTTTAAATTGATCCTAATGGCTTTACCTTAAGTGTTTTGTGTCCCATAGTGAATCCCTGTCACTTACAGCACCTCCCACTATCGCCCTCCTGAACACTCACTCCCGATAATCGCTCCTTCCCCTGCTCTCAGCGTTCTTGTTCTCCCCCCCAACTCCTCAGCTGGTTCAGGCTGCAAAGTGTTTGCTGTTTAACATCTCTCACATATGGCTTGTTGCTCTGGCACACGACAGCCACGCAAAGGAGGACAAGAGCTGCATGGAAAAGGCCAAACTGGTGGCTCTGGAGGTGGGGCTGCCTCTCTCAGGGGCTATCCTGAGGGTAAGGAAGGGCAGAGTGGGTTGGGATTGTGACCTCTCCTGCACCATCCTCTGTGTGGGGCCGAACAGGTGCTCACCCAGGCCCGCTCGCCGCTTCCTGCTTCCTAACAGAGCTCTGGGAGATGGAGACCATCCCAAGAAAACCTGTCCAGGAATGCCAGAGTTCCACCGGAGGCTTCCCTGTGAAGAGATGCCACCAGCAGGTGCCCTCCAGGTTCTGTCAGGGAGCTGCCCCTGGCCCTGCTCCTGTCCCCCTCCACACCCTGGTGGGGAACCAGGAGCCTTCTCCTTCTCACAGGAGCATCCTGTCTCCTTTGCCTTTCATGGATCTCATTATTAATTGAAGAATCATTTAGTTTGCATAATTGTCCTCTGCCATACATAATTCCAACCCTTCTCTTTAAATTGGCTTATTAAACGAAATACAGTCTTCTGGTTTTGTGGCTCCAGCTATCAAAGCTTCTTAGATGGACAGTCAGGGTGACGGGAAGAAAAAAACCGAACTAATAATATTAGGGAGCATCCTTTTATGTACATTCATGAGATCTACCAGCAGGTGACTCCATTCTAAAATATCTGTATTTTCATAAAACAAAATGCTTTCTTTCCTACACCCTGAGCATCATCACAATGCCCCCCTCCATAGGATTTAGCACTCTGAAAAAAACAGTGTTAAATAAATAGCACTTTTGCTTAAGCTATGAACTATTTCTTTTTGAATAACACATGAAATTGAATTAGATTCAGGGATTTCCAGAACAGCCTTATCTGTTCCTGTCTAATCAGGCCTGATTAATTCAAATCAAACTGCAAACCTCAGTTTTATTTTGCTTTAAAAACTCCAGCTCAACAAATCAGCAGTATGTAGATATCACAGAGGCAGTTAACAGGGAAGCCTACAGACAGCGAGCCTCATAGAGTCAAACGGATATGATTAAACATTTGGCATCATTTATTAATATTTTATATATTCAAATATATACAGAGGGGATTGGACCAGTCAGAGAGATGCTCTTCACCAGGGACAATTATGTTTATGCCTAAGAAAAGCAGATCAGCTCAGGTGTCAAAGGGTGTTTCTTCAAAATAGAAAAATTATTAACAAGTAACAGGGTTATGTGGGAGGGTTTGTAACACAGAACTGCACTAAACCATGCAATGATCTGCACAGATAATCAAAGTGCTCCTGCCATGCCGAGTGCAGCAGAATACATTCAGTAAGATAAAACAAAATAAAACAATCCCACAAATGCAAGATTGCAAATGCAAAAGAGGCAGCTGTGCAGGAGGTATTCCAGAGATTTAGGGAGCCATTATTGCTGTGTAATGTGCGCTCGCAGAGGCTCCCAGACCTGACCAGTTTAATCCACATCAGAGCAGGGACACACAGGGTCAGGAGGCTGACTGTGGATTTGGGCACTGGGCACAGCTGTTTTCCTTAGGTGCAATCCACTTGTCACTGGTGGTGGCACTTTGCATTTGCTGTGTGGCAGCATATGTGCTTGCCACATTGGGGACCCATTATATCCCTTCAGCCTCCAGCCACTTCCCTTCCCTTCTCGTTAGCTGCATGTCCATATATCCTTCCACACTCCTGCTGCATGGCAGTGCCCGCTCTGTGCCCCCTTTGCCTGCTCCCATATTAAAACCATCTATATGTGGGCAGAATTATTATATATATTGCCAAATTTACATATGTAAATGTATATACACACACACACGTACAGACGTGCTCTGTAAGGAATCGTGTCTATCCCATCACTTACCTTCTCAGAAGTATTTTTGCTACCAGGGAGAGCACACAGAGACAAGGAAAAGCTGAAGAATATCCAAGGAAATCTTTCAAACATGGTGTGAACCCAAACTAAAGGTGAAGGTGTAAAAAGGGGAGCGGATGGACTCTATGTTCATGTTGCAGGTGCTGCAATGAAACACAGGGTTCTGCCCTAGCACAAATCCATTAGTCCATGCAGTTATTTGGGCTTGCAGGTGGAAGCAGTACCTGCCCAGAGAGGCAATTCCATGTTTCTGAGGCTTTGCACTCACAGTGGCACAGCCAGGACCGACTGCAGGACGCAGCCTGGCTCACTGTGGGGTCACTGCACACAACAGTTAAGAAGAAATTTGGTTGATGCCTCATTTTTGAGGGGCTGAACTGCCTCACTCCTAACTCCAGACACACAGGGTTTCCTACCAGGATGCTGGGACAGAGGAAAACCTCTCCAGTCTGGGCAGATGAGCTTGCCCAGCAAAGTTCCCAGTTAAGCAGTGCCCAAGCCTGGTGGAGGCTCTTTCTCGGGCTCCCTGCAGCCAGGACAGGAACAGTTCCAGATAAAAGAGCTTTGCACTCCTAAAGAGCATTAAAAATGCCACAGCCTCTGATTCACATTTTCATAGTTATAACACTGTCCTCGATGACTGGGATTCAGGTAAGGCAAGATCATTCCCCCTCAAAGCAAGAGCATCCCATGGTTTGGGAGCTTCTCACCTGGATGCACAGAGATGAGCCAGTCTGGTAGAGAGGCCCCTGGGAAATGCAAATCCACATTCAGCTTTTTATTTCCACATCTATGAGCAAGCTTAAAATCAAAATTTCCACTCATAATAAGCCTCCAAACTCTAATTAAACTGGTTCTTAAAAAAACCCCAAAAAACAAAACACAAAACCCAAACAACAGAAAAGGAAAAACTGTTTGGCTTTGATGCGCTTCTTTTTCATTAAATACATCTTTTAGTGGCTTCTAAAAGTCTCCTCCCAAGGAAGCAATCACAGAAACCCATTAGGGTTATTTTTATACCATGGTGAGAACACTGAATTACCTTCCTGATGTAGCTCCTGTGTGGGTAAGTGACACAGCCAAGCCTGGATCTGCATGTCCCAAACACCTGCTGGGTTTAGCTGCTCCTCAAAGGCAGTAGTTGGGAAAATGCTGTTCCAGCCATGGCTGGGGTGGGTTTCATACCAGGAACACCGTTCCTCTCAGCAGCTCAATCCCTCGCCAGAAGACTGCCTTGCTCAGCAACAGGTCAGGCCAGCAAAATCCCTCACTTCCAGGCTCCCTGAGTACCGGTGATGGAGGACAAATCACCCCTGGCTTTCTCAGCAGCCCCATTACATTAATGAGTGGCACTGCATAAAAAATTGCTGCTGACAACTAAATCCTTTCGTAAGTCAGGATGCTTTTAGACACGTCCCTCCAGTCTCCCACCCTCTGTTACACACGAACAGGAGAAAGACTTAGGAAGACCCAAAAATCAGGGTAAATTTGGTCTTTTATCTGAGGCAACCCTTTGTGAATCAGCACAGGAGAACAGTCTGTTCACTTTTGGATGCACTTTTGAGGCAGTTGACTGGACAGTGAGAAAGAGAGAACATCTGCAGATGAACCAGAGACAGGTTTTCCACTGGTACCTGTTGCTGCAGGAAAATTCACAGCTGGGTCAGGAGAGGTGAAAGGATAGAAAACGCCTGTCCAGTTAACATAAATAATTACACTATGCACATACATTTCATGCCATCCCGCTGCCCTCGGCACCACCAGGAATGTTAAGGAGGTGGGAGGCCCCTCTGAGCAGGGCGGTGTCCACAGCTCATGGAAACGCTCCCAAGAACAGCCTGGGAGGAAGATTTTGACTTTTTAACTGCGGCCATCCCCGGCAGAGTGGCTGATCCTCAGCACTGCAGTGGGGACAGAGCAGCCGGGGGTTGCGCGGGTCCCACTCAGGGGGAATGAGCTGAGGATGCTCAGCTCTCCTCCCTGTGCTCTGCACGTGTGAAACTTTCTGTGTTCCTCCCTCTCAACAGAAAGGTTCCGCCTTTTGGGTGATTTCTGTTCAGCAGCCCTCAGCCACACCACAGCAACAAAAACTTTGCAAACTCCTTGGTACTAAAGCTACAGCCTGTAACCCGGGTCGAGGTTTTATCGGCCATCGAGATCAGAAGGGGAGAAGCACTTGGGAGGACATGAACGGCCAACTCAGCTGCTCGGAGAAAGGAGCTGATTCACGCTGCCAACACTGGCTCTTACACAGATAATAAACTAGACTGGCCTTTCTCCTGACATCACACTTCAATCAAAAACTTTCTCGCAAAATGTCACTTTCAAAGTTGCGGCTTTAAAAAAAAAAAAGAAAGAAAAAAAAGAAAAAGTCTTTATAAAAAATTCATGGCCACAATGATCTGATAATGCAGCTTTCTGATACCAGCAGATGTTTTGTCTAACATGTTCCCTGAAGCTGTACTCTGTGCCTTCATATCTTTCATTTCCAGTTGCTATCTGCTGACTGTGGGATGTCATGTACGTACCCTATAGCGATGCGCAGCCATCGCAGCTCACACCGCCGCGCGTAATGAGCTGCACAAGATGCTTGTCGCAATAACTCCGCACTTCCCCGACCATATGGAACACAACACTCCAAAGCCCACAGACACTTTTTTTTATTACAGTTCAGATCCTTAAAACATAATCTGTGTGATGTCTAGTGAATGTACGTGAAGAGCTGCTGAAAACAAAGTTAACACTTGTTCACATCATCTGTTACAAATGTCCAATTTGGGACAATAAATTTCCTCGGAACCTGTTCTTTTGCTGACTCGTTGCTTTATCTTTTTTCTCTTTCTCTCACGTCGTTTTTTTTATGAACTATGCATATGTATTAAATGGGATTTGTTGTCCCTAGATACCAATTTGCATAAAGTGCAAGCCATCATTGGTTGGAGAGAAGCAAATTACTTCTCCAGCAAGATCACACTTCTTTTTTTTTTCTTTTTCTTTTTTTTTTTTTTTAATTTTAACAAACCGCAGGCAGAGGCTGTTAACAGCACTTAGCCAGATATGCAAAGTATCACTTTTCTCAAAAGCAGCTTGATCAATGAGCCAAAAAAAAAAAAAAAAAAGGAAGGAAGGAAGGGAAGGTATTATTCAGTTAAGTACAATGCAGAGATGTCCCAAGACTGACGCTGTTCACCTGTAACTCGAGCTGCCTGATTCCCAGTAAAACAACAACCCCAGCATGGCTTAGCACTCGGGACACAATGCAGAACAGCCCAACTGAGCAGAGCCTCTCAGGATCACCATTCCACCTTCCCAGTGTCCCTCCCAATGTGCTCCTAGAAGTCCCAAGTGTGCTGCTTCTTTCACATTTGCAGGAGCCCTTCCTGCTCATCCACATCCTGTGCATTTACTCATGTTGGACAATCCTGCAGGGCTGTGCAAACACAGCCTGTCCAATGCCCTCCCGATTCCACTGGCTCCCTGGCACAGGGACGCTCCACAGGATGGCAGCTGCCATCCTAGCAGGTCTTGGACAAGGGCAAGCTCCTTGCTTTCCTTATGCTCTTCATTGCACACACCTGGGACACGCTGGCAAGAGCCTGGGCTCGGAGACCGTGACAGATTCCCAGGTTCCGAGCAGCCCTGCAGGAGCCCTCTGCTCCTGGCAAGGAGGAGAGACAGAGGAGGGGATTTCACAAATTCTTCAGGAATCAGATTACCTAAAGCAAAGCTGTGGTGCACAGGACGATGTAGAAGAGTACGAGCCCACCACTAAAAGGATTTGCAAACCAGGAGCCAGGCTCAGATACAACATGTGAGAGAATAAAATCACCAAAGGGAACAAATCAGCAAAGGATGCTGAGCTGTAAAGTTTCCAGCTAGGTCTGAACTTCCCAAGAATTTAGTGCTGGGAAATTGCTGGGGGTGCTGCGGAGAACGGGTCCTCTCCAAACATAATCATTTCTTCTACTGAGCTCTCTAAAAATGACCGCAGGGTCTGTCTCTCCCTAAACATTCACTCAGAATTCAATCCCAAATCCATCAATGTGATGTGTTTGGATTATGTTACTTCTGCATTTAATGGACAGATGATACTCTCTTAAGAATGGTTCCTGGGATCACAGAGAACATTGGTAACTGATTGCAGACACAGGACAGTTAATCTGGACACTGGTGGCAACTTGAGGTGTCTCTGAGGGAGCTGTGGGTGCCAAAAGAACAAATGAGGACGCAGGGTGTGCAAATTCTCAAGAGGGAATCTGTATTCCCTCGCTACTTTAGCATCTATCCAAAGACACACAAATACCCACAGATTTTATGCTGTGTGATGATTTGAGGGTGGAAAAAAATAGTTTCTGTCTGCAAAAAATATTGGCAACTTCCTGCAGCTCTTACAAAAAGGCTAAAATGCCACAATTTCACACATTTCTGCTATTAATGTGTGCTGCTTTGTTTCCATGTTTATATTTGTCACATTAAAAAGGAATAAAATAGAGTTTAAAAGAAGATCCTGACTCCCAAATGAGCACAAAAGCACAAAGAAATCATGCAAAGATTATTGAGAAAAACTCACAAGAGGGAATTAAGTGGAGGCTTGGAAAATGGGGCTTTTTTTCACAACCAAGGGCACTGTCACTGTTGACCAATGGAATCGCTGTGGGACCAAGAGAAATCCTGCTTGGGACACTCCCTCAGATGGAGAGAAGTGCACAGACCTTGTCTCTCTAAACCTGCTGCAGGAAAGGCAAGAAGGATCCACAGATTTCCCAGGCTTCTCTCGCTGGAAAGCCCTGGAACACTCACCTGGAAGCACAAAGGCTGCTGTGGGTGCCTCAGTGCAGGAGCATCCACAGCCCAGGCCAGCCCATCTCTCTGGATTCAGACATAGCCAAAGGAATCCATTGCTAAGCTGAGCTGAGCCCTGCCTAGAGACCCAGAGCTTGATAACATGCAATCATGGGCTCCCACTGCAGCAATTCCACATAAACCCAGGCTTGGAAAGAGGAGCACCAAAAAAAAAAAGGTGTTTTTCTCCTTCCTTATCTGTACCCACTCCATTTTACCTAAGGCTCACTATTAGCTCAGCTGGTGATGTCACTTGCTCCACTGGAACCTGTTATCATGGAAGATTCCTCACAGGATTTTCTGTTTTGCCAGAGCCGCTCTTTGTGCAATGGTGTATTTCATTCCATTAGATAAAGGGTTAAGGAATTCACGTTTTACCCATATAGACTAAGTTATACTCCCTGTGGGTTGCTGGCTTCCCATTGGCTGGAACAATGACCTTGGAAACAGACAAAAATGATGCATTGTTGCAATAAATATTATAGCTTGCACCTGTTTCTAATTAAGTCTGCCAAAAAATTTTCAGAGATACTGAAAAGAGAAATGTGTTGGCTTCTAATCGAGTGCTCTTTGCTGTTTGATCTGGATTTTTCAGCCCCCCACATGACCTCGCCTTCTTGGTTCTTGTTTTTCTTTTTCTTTTCAGACTTGTAGAAAGCACGAGATTGAAAGAAGGCTTCTGAAAGAAGAACATCTCTGCCTAAAATCAATTGTGACTAAAAACCTGAAAATGGATGGATTTACACCAGGGCTGAAAGCCATTTATGGCAGGATACCTCAGAAATCTCTAGTATGGATTCTTGGTTGCTTCGGTGTGTTCTGGTCTTCTCCTTTTCCTTCACCTCCTCCTCCTTTTCCTCTCACCTCTTTTAAACTTCCAAACTCAAAACAATCCCTATTGCCAACTGGGATCAGGATCACTGGGAAGCTGGAAGATTTTGCAACTGGATTTCAAGATGTTGCAGAAATAGCTGAGGAAGGATTTTCCTGCTAACGCTCACCAAGGAAACGTAAAGGGAGCAGTGGTCACTTGGCCTTCCAGGGTTAGGGACACCTTGGGAAGTCTCTGGCAGTCACTGCATCCAGCTCCATGGACAAATGCAAACATGTGGCAAATGCTGCCAGTTCTCCTTAACAGAAGAAGTAAGGAAATAAGGAATTACTGTCATCTCCCTTTGGCAAACGGGAACTGGAAGCCAGAGCTCAGCCAACACTTCTGGCTGTCAGTGACAGAAGCAGCCCAGTCCCTTTGGTCCCTGTGGGGTCCCTTTCCTCACGCTGGGATAAGCATTTGTGCATCTGTATTTTGGAACTGATTGAGGAACTTATCCATCTGAAAACTAATCCAGGGAGAAAAAAAAAGCAACAGAGTTTTTATTTCAGCCGCATCAAGTTCCTAATTTTGGTTTGCAGGCAGCCTGGTGGGGTGGGACTGAGCAGCCAGGAGAGAGGAAGTGCAGTGCAGGAATTTTGGATGGAATTACATGGAATCACAGAAGAAACACGTTGTGACCTCAAACAGAAAGTGTGGGTCTCCAGAATCCACAGATGCCTCTCTCTGTTGTAAATGCCACCAACCTCCCATCCCAGCAGAGCTTTGCTGGCTGGGCACCCTGCTCTGAGCCATGCAAGGGTTCTTGTGCGTGGGCAATGGATCTCAGAAATGTCTGCCTGGTGGAATTAGCTGACCCTCTGCCCAGCCAAAAATGAATTATTTGGGGGTGGAGGCTGCAAGGGGATTATTTCAGCAGCCAAACTAATGAAGGTGGGATCAGACGCTTAAAAATAAGCATAGACACAAGGAAGGTGTGGGAACGGACGGGAAGGGAAGAGCTCAGCCTGTGCAGTGGGATGACGCCCTGCATCACTATTATGGCATGAGTTTTTTCCAGGAGGAGAGATGGAACTACAGAGATATTTTGCAGGGTTAGCACGTCTTCCTCTGTCTGATACACTCTCTCTTTTCCACTTTTCCCTCGGTGGCAGGTAATAAAATGCCTGCTGGTACCCCCCATGACTGGAGGTACCCAGAGTGGTTCAGCCCATCGTGAGTGCTGTGCCAATCATTTAACAATTCCCACAGCTGCCTTTGTGAGAAGCCTCTCTCTTAAGCCTCTGGTTTAAGAATTTAGAGTAATCATGTAAAAATGATACCCCTGTGCTCTATGATCCGCTGAATCTCACTAATGCCGGATCCCAGAAGAGGGCTTATTAATGAAAAGATGCAATGCCTCTCTCTCTGCTCATGTTTCACATGAATATCTCTCATGGATTCAGCAGTAAAGCGCACTGCTGATAAAGTGAGTATAATGAACCTCCGTGCTCCATGAGAATGGAATCTCGGACTGATGAAGTGGTTACCTGCTCCACTTCCCAGCACAATGGCAGGCTCCAGAGGCACAGGGAGAAGCACCCGGTGCAGCGCTGCCAGCTCCCAAATCCGGGCTCTGCTCTGCCATCGATGCCTTTGGATGTGTGAAGAGATCGGGAGTTTGGAAGGGAGCAGTTCATAATTAGCTGAGAGAAATGAAATTATGTTTTACTGTAAATCACTGAGTCAACAGACAAAAGGAGGGTTTTAAAGGGACAGCAGCACCTTGAGGCTACTCTGTGTCCTTCCGACATCACACAGGAATCAAAAACCCCGCTGGCTCTCGACACTTCAACAGCTTTCCAGCAAGGACAAGCACCAAGTGTTCTGCAAACAGCAGGATCCTGTTTCCAGCCCCTGACATCTCACTGATTTTCAAGAAGTCACTGAAAATTCTTTCAAGTAGTACATCTGTCCTGAAGCTCCTCTGCTAACGGCAGTGGCTTCTGCCATGGAGAATTTCAAATTGTTTTAAATCCTTTTGCTGTAGCTGCTTGAAAACACACAAACAAAGTACCCCCCACACACACACACTAACAAGAAGAAAGGTGGATTCCATGCCTATCCATGGGAAAAGAAAGTAAGTGACTACCCAGAAAGCACTGTGAGGCAAAGAAAAGGAGCAGGTAAAACACTGTAGGCAGCACGGCAGTCAGGCTCTATATTTCTCTGAGGCCCTCTGTGATTTATGATTTCCATTAAAGGGAACAAAAGCCTTACAAATTATCCCTAATCTTAGCATCAGTAGGATGGTATAGGACAAGCAACAACAGTCTGGAAGGTGTCACTCTGATGCATCCCAAAAAACCCACAGAGACCAGGGTAGAGTCCAACAACCAGACTGTATCTGCTCAGTGCATCTCCTATACCGGGCTCACCTCTGCAAAGCCAGCCCCACGCAACCAAATCCAAATTTCCCAAACCTTCTGAACATGGAAAACTATCACAGAGATCGCAGCACTGAAGAGTGAACGTAATCCCACCTCAAACCTTATCTGCCATTCTCTGCATGTTACCAACCCATGGAAAAGGGAGCGTTGTCCCTCACTTTGAGGGGATTCTCTGGTTAGAGGGAGCTCAAACACCCTGAAACTCGGCAGAGCTTAAGGCAGGGGCTGCATTTTGCACAAGCGCCTTGGGCACAACTCCCTGTGTTATTCATTCCTAAATGCCCCGTGTGTTGTCTTTAGAAAGGAAGGCAGCCACACCACCTTTCTGTGTGTGCTTTCCTCCCTTGGCTTTTACATTTCTTCCACACGCAGAATGTACTTAACTCGCTGCTTATTGAATGAAGGATTAGTATTATTTTCCTTCCTCCAGTGAACTTTGTTTCACTTCATCCTGCATACATTTGGCTGGGCTGTGTTTTCCTGCCAGCACACCACTGTTCAGCAAACTACCGTGCTTAAGGCCAGCCAGCTAACACAGTGATTCCTTTTTACTCCCGAGGAGTGTTTCCGTAATCACGGCTGGGCTGGGGGATGAATGACAGTTTACACCAAGAAGCACAAAACGCACTTCCAGCGTTTCCACTTGCTGAGCTGGGACAGAGCTAAAGCAGCTTCAAACTGCCAAGACATTTGAGATATCCAGGGGAAGACACGTTCGGAAATGGAGCCTGCTCCTTAGCTCCTCTGCTAGCACAGATGCTGACCAAGGACTGGGAAGGGAGCTACTTCCCCATCCTCCCTTTTCTGTGCTGTCACATCTCACATTGAGCTAGACTGGGAGCGTTGGAAAAATTAGTATAAAACTAATAGGTAATAAATTTTCAATGGCTCTGTATTTACAGTCTCTCCTTTTTGTTGTTGTTGTGGTTATGATTGGTTATGTTGCAAGGAGAAAAGAAGGGTCTCTTTCCAACTCTTGGAAAACCAGGTTGGAAGTTCCTGTTCCACTGCAGCAATGCAGACCTCTCTGGTGGAAGTGTTTTCTTTTTCTGGTGGAATTATACCTCAAGTCCTGCTAGGTAGCTCTTCTCTTTGTTCCCGTGAGCCAAGATCATGCTATGCCATGCTTATAATATAACCTCGCACTAAAAAGGAGATTACAAAGGGGGCAAAATGCCCTAGAGGATTCCCCTTTATCAGAACCTTCCCTGTCAGTGTGCCTTCTCATTTCCTGAGCTCTTGTCTGATTATTAGTGTACTGACAGAATAAAAATAACCTCATATTCCTACATGAATCATAAATAAAACCCTTTTATTTCATCAAAGAGGCTGGCAGGTTTATAGTCCTTTGCAATGCATGCACGATGTGAATGACATACCTTTAATTTTGCTGACAAGCTTGTCGGGGTCCTAATGAAAAAGAGTGAAAAGTGGGTGACTTCTCTAAAGGTTTAGCAGTTGCTTTTTGGTGAGGATATATATTTCACCTTGCCACTGTAATCAAGGAGCCAACTGATCTTGGTAATGAACTCTTCAATTACAGTCCACTCCTAACTCTTCAGGAATGCCGAGGCAACAATACCACAGTGATTATTGCCAATATTACAGATTAAAGCAACCTGGGGGGAATAAAGAGGGGGAAAGGGGAAAGAAAACTTGAGCAGGCTCTGTGGTAGAGCTACAGGTACCAAGGCACATCAGCAATGATCACATTCCAGGTTTTGGTCATTCTAGATTTATATCCCTGCTGTACACCAGCTGGTAATAAAATCACCATTCCCACCTGGATTCTGACAGTCCATATTCCTCCCCGTTTGCTCAAGCGGACACTTTGCTTTTAGAAACCAATATCAAGAACGGTAGAGGTTACCTTGGGACAGCCCCATCAAAAAGGAGAGAATAGTGCAGAAAATTCCTTTTGGTGACAAACAAGCTTCCTGATAAAGGTTGCACAAAGAAAGAACTGTCCAGGTACACAGAAAACAATCAGAAAATCTTTCCTGTTTCCAGTCTTTCAGAAAGTGAAAAGGTTAATTGCTCTCAAAGAGGGAGGCAAACAGTTAAAATATGTATTTTTAGCAGTATTGAGAGTTCTTTCCCCTTCTTCAACACATCCTTTCTTATTTCTCCTCTCCTTCTTCTGTCTCCTATTTTGCTTATGTAGAAGTCACAAAGAACACAGGGCCCTAAGTTTGCTTTCCGACCACAAACAAATCATCAAAGCCACAACCATTTTCCCTTTCATAAAAGGATTCCTGACTTTTTTGGAAGTGTCTCAGGTCTTCACTTGATAATTCTGAAAGAAATTAAGGGAATAGGACAGCTTTATTTGATCTCTTGAAGCTTATCCTTCTTTTTTGGTGGCAATTCCTGTCTTTAGCAATACCTCACCAGAGAAAGTTTGGGATTTGGCAAGTTACACTGGCCTGACTGCTGCTCCTTTTTGGTTTTTGTTTTTTTGGTTTTGGTGGGGATTTAGAGGTGGGGATGCTGAAAGAGAAAATGACAGGGATGTAACTAAGGTCATCTGAATAGAGAAAGAAACAGGGGTTGTGTGTGCAGGACTGTGCATACACGGGGAGGTGGGGCAGATAAAAGGGAAAAATAATATGGACTCTGGATCCAGACTGCTATCTTGACAGGATTTTACAAGATTCCAGAGCTGCACTTTTAATTTTCATTACTTTCCATCTTCCTTTGATAAGCTCAGGAGCAGTATCTAATTTTATTAGGCGCTTTTCATCAAACGTGGATATCTTCCTTCCTCCAGGGATTCCCTAGCCACAAAAACATCAGCTTCTGTGAAACATTACCTAATCCCAGTTAGAGTTACTTGACCCTAGCAAGCTAAGAAATAAATTTTACTCTTCATGAGAGTCCTACTGTTTACACTCCAGAAAAAAATTCTTAGATCTCAAAGTTTTCAGAGGAAAAACATATTTCATAATGCCAGAAAACTAGCCTTAAAGACCTGGGCCATAGAGGCCTGAAACTGTTTCTTGTTTCAAATTAAATATGCTGACAGACTTCCTCCTGACTGTGGCTGACACCAGGGCCTGAGTTTCTCGGCATAAAATCCAAATGGGTGAGGGCACGAGCCACATCCAGTCCCACATCACTACCTCTGGCCCTCTGCCTTCCCCATGAGGCTGCTCACAGAGGAAACTGGTGAGAATCAAAGCCCTTCTCCCTGCCCAGAGCAGAACAAACTCCTCAGCAGGAGGCTCAGGGTTTGGTGAACCTCTCAGAGCGAGGGTTTGGGTGGTGAGCGACTGCACCAGCGGGAAGATGCTGCTGGTGGCAACCACCACAACCCCAATGCTTCGGAAAACAGTGGACCAGGCGCTCCAGCTGTACTGCTGTCACTTGTTCAGCTGCTTGCAATGTAAGGCCTTGCTACAAAAGGTTAAGAAAAGACTCATATACTCCAAAACTATCAGTTTGTCATCACTATTAATAATACTTTATAGTACTTAACATGTTACTTTTCATCTTCAAAGCACTTTGCAAATATTAATTAATCCTCACAATCTGCCTGTGGGGTAAGCAAGTGCTGCTGCTTCCAGAGCTCAGGCACAGGGTTAGCTGACATTCCCAAGTCCAGAGGGTCAGGATCAGCCTCTGCATGTCCTGCAAATGCCCAAAATATTTAAAGATGGTGTTACCCCTTCTCTTAGATGGGGGTGGTGAACATGTACCACTTTTGTTGCACATGAGATGCTTCCTTAAAGCGCTGGCTTGAACTGACAACTGCAACTTGGACAAGGCTGCAGCTTTCTCCCCTCCCACGTATTTCTGCATTGCTGGAAGAGGTGGGCAATTACTGCCAGCTGATTAAAGGTCTAGGCTCATGGAGGAGTTCTAAAACTACTCCCCAAGCCCTGCTTTGCGGTGGAGAATTGTGTGTGTGTACACAAGAGTGATCAGAGTGTCACAGCTTAAAGAAGCAGCAGATTTCGTTAAGGATTTACCAGCCCACCATCACTAAGACATAACAAAAGGAAGAGTTTCACTGAAAGCAGCATGTTTTTGCGAGGACTGATTAGCCTAATGTTTGGGCTTTCTTCACTTGTGGGTTTGGGTTTGTTGGTTTCATTTTTAAACAACTTCCAACACTTTCAGTGCTAACAACAGAAGGAAGGTTTAGAGGGAAGGACAGGCCCACGATGTCCATGCTTCTTTGAGTTGGTAAATCACACTGCATTGCTTTATTGAGTGTCCCTTTAGGAGTATATTGGAAAAAATTCTATCTGCCACAATTAATAGAGTGCCTAGTGCATCACACGGCACAGCCCCGGCGTCGGAACTCGGCATTCTCCGGGAGCCCTTTGGTCCCACACTGGATGCCAGAAAGGATAGTGGCTGTGACATGTGATACAACTGCTGATAAATGATGGTGATAATGCAGAACAAAAAGGCTAATGAGTTCTCCCCAACACCACGCTACTTTCATGAAATGAATGTGATGATGGCCCTATTTTCTATTTTTTTCCTTTTTTTTTGGCTAGTCAAGTTACTTATCCCTGTACCTGCATCTTAGTTTTATCTTGTCTGCACAATGCCATGGAAAGAGAGCCAAAATTAATGTCAGCATCTGCCTTCACTTTTAAACTATAAAAGAGCCTTTGAAGGTAGAGTAAACCAAAGAGGCCAGTAACTAATTATAACCCATTGTACTGGACTTTGGGAATAATGAATAGAAGCTATTCCCCGTGCGCTTAGCAGAGACAGTGGTGCCTTTGTGGTGAGGGAGATCCCTTCACTGGACCAGAGAGAGGAGAAATGGGATTGTTAATGTATGTAAGAGGCAGGAGGATTTCTATGGTGCTATTTCACTGCAGAGGCAGAAGGGAGCAGAGCCAATCATGGGAAGCGTAAAGGTGTGAAGGCACAAAGATGGAGAGTTGATTAAAAGCACCGTGAGGAGCACGGGCGAACAAATCAATGGTAATGATGGAATTATGCCCGAGCGGAACCCAACAGTCTGCGGTGTCCTGGTGACTCGGAGCTGGGGATTAAACGCTGCAGGAGCAGAGCCGGCCCTTGTCCAGCCTGTCAGCACTCAGGGATGGGGTGATCGATGGGATGGGTTCTGCTGCACATGGGGTAAGAGCTCTGTCGGGGAAAGCCCAAGGCCAGCACAGGCACCTCTGCACCCTGTGAGGTGTGGGGGTGGAATCCTGCCCAGGGTGCAGGAGCAGTGGGGTTGGGATGCCCACATGGCTGTCACGCCTGGAGTGGGACAGGGCTCAGCTGGGGGAGCAGAAGCACGAGGTAAGAAAAGGTAAAAGATGAGGAAAGGGGCCCTGAGGGTGCTCGGTGACGTCAGGGAGGCAGGGGAGGAAAGCCCCAGAGGATCCCGGTGGTGCAGGGACATGAGCGGCACTGGGGACACGAGCAGCACTGGGGGCCGAGTGGGGCAGCTGGGCAGGGGCTTGGAGGTGCTGGCAGGAGCTCAGGGAGCACAGATCAGAGCTGGCTGCAAAGGCACTGAAAGAAAGGCCTGGAGCAGCCTGCAGGGAGGGAAGAGAGGATTGGAGCAGCTGCCAAGATCAATGCAGGCCTGCCTGTAGCTGGGGCAGCAAAGGCTGAGGGCTGTCTGCCCTCCCTGAGTTCGCCCTGCTGGCACTGACACCTCTACGAGCAGAATTATACAAACACAGCCTGGGTTCCCTTCTCCTCTACTCTTTTAGGGATTCCTCTGCTGCTTTGAGGCACACATCTTTATGCACATAAATATCCCAGAAGTCCCTATCCCTACAGCAGAGTCACTAATCCCACCTGACTTTGTGGTTGGTGACCTCAGGAGAGAGGATCTGGGGACCATCTGCCTGCCCCAAGTTGGTCACACAGTGTTGCCAGAGGGGAATTCAGATGGGTGAAGGACGAGCCTAGGAATAGAGCCTGTCAGGACAGAAGTCTGTCCACAAGGGACTATGCCAGAACATGAAGCAACCCAGAAATTTTCTCTGATGGCATCAGCCACACCAGCCCAGAGCCAGCTGCAAGGGCAGCGCTGCCCTTGTGAGGAATGCAAGAGGACAGTTTGACCTCAGGTGTTGCATGACAGGAGATCCTCCCACACCACACAGCTAGAGCCAGACCTTTAGCAAACATAAGGGCCACCATGCCCGCCCTTTTGGCACGACCTCACGGTGAAATAAGTGAAAGCTAAACATTTTCGAAGTCAAATATTTGCCCAGTGGTGAAACAGGCCACTGCAGCCAGAGAGAAGCTGTTTCTAGGTGGCCTCAGCCTGTGCAGATCCTAAAGGACTGCTCTGGTAGTCTCAGTTAAGAGACCTTCAGATTGCTGGAGTCTACTTGTGCTCAGGCCAGCTGGGGAGGAGAGAGCCAATTTTAGTCATCCAGAGTCTCCAGAAATAAAATTCTCGAAAGGAAAAGACAAAGGCTCATAAGTAGAAAATGCACAGATTCTTTCCAAATGGTCTTAATGAAGATTATTGAAATATGGAGAGTTAAAATATCCCATATGTTAGCTCCCTTATGGATCTCTTATACAGACTCAAGCCTGAGCACAAACTAATAAACCCCTTATCAAGAGAGGAGCTCAATAGCAAAAAGCAACAATCTGGTGTTTGGCTGCTTCTTTGCTTTTTCCTAATAATAATGTGTGAAAAGCCTAAAAGGAAAGTATAAGGCTCAGAACTGGGCTTGGGCACGTGCCCCTGAACAGGCCCACTCTCCAGAATGTTTCCTTCACTCTTGAAAGCAGCAAGCACCAGAAAGTGGAGAGGGAGACCTGGACACGGCACAAATATTAAATGTAAATACAGCACATTCCAGCACAGCCCCAGAACTGAAACAAGCCCTAGGGCAAAGCTCTCCCTGTTGGTGACAATGCAAAGGACTTCAGCATAATGGTATTTACTCAGTTAAATGAGAGCTGTAATGCACTTCAGCCTTAGAAACAAAACTTGAGCTATTTTCAGACCTGAGGGTTTATTTGCATGTGGCTGTTGACTTCAGCAGGAGTCACCATTGCCACCAAAGGCTCTGCTCTGAGAGCCTCCTCAGCAGGAGAAACGGAATGGAAAATGACGCCCTTTAGCTTCAGCTCAGCAGAACCCAGAGCAAGGAAGCACAGACTTAGTTGAGATACAAACAGAAGTCACTTCGCCATCTTTTACTTCCCTTTCCCTCAGTCAGTTGGGAAGAAATATATTCATCCTCTTGAATATCTCTGGCTGAGAATTAAACATTATTACTGTTAGGTACACTCATAATAAAGGGTGATGCTAACATAGTCAGTAGCAAGTCTTGTCTAGTACAGAGAAATTTTTTGCACGTGAGGGTGCTGGGAAGCTTTAATGAGCACCTTTTCTTTTGCCTATGTACCAGTCAGAGTCACCTACTTGCTTAAAATGGATTTTGATATTTATTTTTTAAAATGTATCTTCTCAAGCTTTTCAACCCAGAGTACGCAGTTTTAGTGAAGCTCTCATGGTTGTGTTCATGCTAAACCCAACTCAGAAAACTGACCTCTCTCAGGATGAAATTTTCTTTAAAAATATGATGTGGCAATTCCATTTCTAATAAAGACTACAGAGCTGTCTTCATCTTTGGCCATGTATGGAAAGCATTTGGAAAAAAAAAACACTTTGTTTTTGTAGATCCAGCAACTCGAGAAGACAGCAATGAGTGAACAGTGGGCTAATCATTCTGTCTCCACTGACAAGCAGGGAAGGAGTTAATTATCTGCTTCTTTTCACTAATTCTCTCGCAGAGCTCGGTTGTGCATATTAAATGTCTAAGTTACCAGATTTAAAGAAAAACTTGATCTCAATTTGGCTACATATTAGAAGTGCCATTCCCTGTTGTCCTACCTAGCACTGTTAATTGCATACATTTAGCCCTCTATTGGAGAATAATTTAGCTTCAGATTGAAAAGAAACATCCCTGGCCTTGGTTATTTTGGCATACAAGACTCCAGTATGACTCTGTTTTCTAAGCAGACATTAATGATTCTAAAACTAATATTCATTGTTTGAAGAGGCATAGCAGCCTTGGCATTTACTTAACCTTTTGTCTCATGTATGAGACTGAGTCAGCCTAAATCCTTTTCTTAATTAATATCTATTCTTTTTTTTTTCTGTTCAACATTATTTATTAAACAATTTGCATGCAACAATTAAGAGTTGAGAGATTAGAAAAAAAACCCCACTGTAGAAGCAAGCTCACTTGGTACAACAATAACCATGAAACTGGTTCTCCAGCTCAAACAAAGCTCTGAGCAGGGATGAGAGAGGAACAGGGAGTGAGGAAGGTCAGGTTAAAAAAAAAAAAAAAATCGAAAATCAAGTCCCACCATTCACCTCTTAGCCCTAACATTAAGCTATTCCCTACTAAAAAAGGAATAATTCTAGAGAGAAAGAGATAAAATACAACTGTAAAAGCATAAAACCCTGGGATTTGACACCTCCAGTGAATGTCAGTGATGACAGTTATGGTTGTGAATAAAGTGCAATCACTGAAACTGTTTGCTTATTGCTGTGGTAGAAAGAAATTATCATTTCAGCTTCCTGTCGTGCCTCACAGGACAGCACTGCCCGCTCCACATGAGCCACCCCAACTGGAGCTCCCTGCTTTTCCAGCCTCTTTGTTTCTGTGCGCTTCCTCGCACTTTTGTGATCACAACTACACTGAGTAACTTGCTGAGTGTGCCACAAAAGACCCTTAGGAATGCTCAGATCTACATGGAAGTTGGCAAGGACACTTTTGGCAACGGCAATAAACCATTCTGGGGTAGCAGTAGGAGCTGTATGACATTGACACAGAGCAGAATGGCAGCTGCATACACACGGAGTTCACATGGAACAGAGAGGCTCCAGCACCTCTCCTCACCTCTTCTCCCAGGCAGCAGCACATGGAATCACAGACACTTCACTCAGGGGACTGTCTGCAACACCAGAGACTGAATCACATTTTACATCTCACCAGGGCTGTATGAGAAACGAGACCTACAGGAAAAACCCAATGCTCTCCCAAGAAACACAGGAGTGATAATATGAACTGTACCTTGCACCCATCAGGATACCCATCACCCCACAGGAACAGGATTCACTGACATCAAAGTTACCCTAAATCCTCTATTAGCCAACCCCTAATGCTCTTGGCATCACCTTTCTAAAAGGCTTTAGGAGATCGCTGGGCACCACACAAAGCTCTTGCCCCACACCTTTCACATGAACCAACAGAGAGTGAACCCTCCTACCCTGTGACAAGGTCAACTTGCTCAGGGGAAAGACACAGTGAAGGAAAAAACTGGGACCAATGGTTAAAAACTGTCCTGAGAGCTGAACTGGACCCCTGCCACTGTCTCAGTGCTCCAAAAAGAAACACTCCAGGGATCCAGATGTGTCATTTTCTCCACAACTACCTCACCAGTGTGACAGCACTTTAAATATTATTTCAGACACAGAGTTCAGCAGGTAATTTCAGGGCAAGAACTTTGGCGGCAGGTTTTAAAATCCAAATACACGTCTATAAACCCAACATATTAATAACTTAACAGTTTTCAATAAGACATCAACATTTGCATGCAACTTCCTACTTGTTATGTGCAGTACTACAATTTTTTAATGTTTCTTGGATGCTGGCCAGAGAGTCTGAGTCCCTAGTTAGTTCATCTATTACTTTCTTGCCACAATAGATCTGGGTCTTGGCCAAGTACTGGACTCATACTGCATACAAAAACACAAAATTCTCTCCCTTATCTGTTGATAGTCTTCACTTCCCAGGGAAGGGAGAAAAAAATAGCATAAATTAAGATAAATAAGTAAATACATAAAAATTCAACACTAACTGTAGTAGAATTATTTTTAGCATTTTTAACACTACGTGTAATCAAAAGATTTCCTTATGTATTTATACTGCTTTAGTCTCCCAAGAGTCTAATTCATGACTATTCACCTGAACAGAAGAGGAAGATCTCTTCCTTAAATCCCTCCTGGAGCTCCTCAGGCTTTCCACAAGAGCGAGCAAGGTTACCTGACCTGAAATAAAACAGGGGAGGAAGAGGCTTCAGTACCATCCTTCCTTTTTCAGTGTTTCTCAGCCTATGGACTATGGAGGGGTTTAAAGAGGCCATGAAGGGTTAGAGGCGGCCTCTGTTTTACATCTGACCTTTTTATCCCTTACTCAGAGCCTCTGGTGCCTTTAGAGGAAGACGGATGAACACAGAGGAGATGCCTTTTGAAAGAGGCTTGAAAACATTGTCCAGCGCAGCTCTGGTGGCAGGGCAGTGAGTGTTGCCTTTGACTGGGGGTTTAAGGTGGCAAACTCAGATTAACAAAGGGCAAGGAGAAAGGAGCGCGTGATGCAACGATCCCGGCTGTGGCTTTCCAGCCGCGTTAATCCCCCAGCAGCCTGAGCTGCCCCTGAAAGGGCTGGGCCTGCCCACCCGGCCCTGGTGGAAAGGTCTTT
>NW_024581550.1:0-38466 GCF_017639235.1 Corvus kubaryi
CATCAATATTTCTTTACTTAAAATCATGTGTTGTATGTAAGTTAAATTTCCCCTTGCTGAGATACTTTGTATATCTTAATAGGAACTATCACAGGTCCAGGGAGCTGTATTTCTGTAGGGTCAAATTTACTTTTTTTTTTTAATTTACTACTTTTTTAAGAGGTGTCTTTCCTAAAAGCAGACAGCAGTAACCCTTTGCATGCCACAGTGCAGTTAGGCCCAGGGCCCACAATTAAACATGAGATCATATATATATATACACACACATATACATATATATCTGTGTGTATAGCTATATGTGTGTCTATATAACTGTGTGTAAATATCTGTGTGTGTGTATACAGATATAAATACACATTTGAATCACAGAATGCTTTGGGTGGAATGGACCTTAAAGCTCATCTCAAGCTTCCACCCCCTGCCATGGGCAGGGACACCTTCCACTATTCCAGGTTGCTCCAAGCCCTGTCCAACCTGGCCTTGGACACTTCCAGGGACGGGGCAGCCACAGCTTCTCTGGGCACCCTGTGCCAGGGCCTCACCACCCTCCCAGCAAAGATTTTTTTTCCCTAACAGCCAATTTAAACCTACTCTCCTTCAGTGTGAAGCTATTCCCCCTTGTCCTGTCCCACCAGGCCCTTGGAAATGGTCTCTCTCCATGTTCCCTTGTAGGCTCCCTTCAGCCACTGGAAAACTGCAATCAGGTCACCCCAAAGCCTTCTCTTTTCCAGGCTGGACAATCTCCATTCTCTCAGCCTTTTCTCATCAGAGAGGTGCTCCACCCCTCTCATCATCTTGCTGGCCCTCACATGTGTGCATATATATCTAAAAAAAGTACACTTTTTCTCCAGGAGCAGCTGTGTAGCAGCCCTGCTGGTTGGATGGGCAGCTGCCGGGACTGACAGAAGCTTCCCAGTGTGACACGCCAAGGCTGCCCCCTCCTTCTGCCAACGTCCCCATCCAGCAGGTACATCCCTGGCAGCTCCTCACAAAGCTCCATTTGTGCCCCCATTTCTGAGGCTGTTTCAAAGGCCAGGCTACATTACACAAACACTTGGCTATAGACATAACAGGCCTGTTCTGCAGCGCTGTCAGCTTGCTGCCGCCCAGCCCGCGCACACCCTGCATGTGTCTGTCAGGCCATACTTGGGCAACGGCGCAGCGTGTGCCGTGTCCCAGACACTGGAGTGATTATGTCTGGATGCTCCTTATCTGATGGAAAAGCCGGCAGTGCTGCACATCTGTGCGCCGAGGCTCCGCTGCTGCACTGCCACGCCAGTATTTATTTTGCTTCTGCAAGTTAGTTTTCCTTGAGAAGCAGCAGGGGCCTTCTTCAATGAACTGAAAAATGTGTATTGTATGAAGGTCTGCGGAGGGTTTGCACCGTAGTTCAGTGGGCAAATGTGAACCCAGGGGATGACATTTCATTTAAACATTAGGTTTACATCTTTACTTGCCAAAAATATTAATGTCTTGACTTTAGCAAACTGAATTCAGCACTTTTTTCTTTCTCCCCTTAAATGAATAATTATAGCCAAAACACTCTGTGGATATTTGTTCTTCTCAAAGGTGGAGTTTCGCACAAGAGCATTTGGTTTCAGGGCTGGAATTGTCAGTAGCTGCTCACTTGACACTTTCCCGTTAAGTTTGTGTTGGAAACCAGCAGTAGTTTCTTTCCTTGTGTTTATTGTGTTACCCTCAGCCCTTTGATCGGGACATCTTGGATAATGGCACAGTCTAGCTCAGGGCCTGTTCTCCATTTAAAAAATAGTGAAGAATATGGTTTCTATCAAAGGATCTACAAAGACAGTTAATGTAATTAAGAAGCAGAAGGGCATTTATGGAAGTGCATCTGAATGTCCTCTTCACATGTAATTGCATCAGGAATTCTACATTAGCATGCAAGTGCTGTCCAAAGGGAGGAAAAAAAAAAAGCTTATTTTTAGGTAGAAGCCCTCAGTGGGCAGTAAATTACCCATAATCTCCCCCAAACTAGCAATTAGCCCTGTTTGCTGACTACCTGAATTGTTTCACAGTAGTTCAGCACAGTTTTACCAGTTATCACCATACTTATAATCAGAGATTCCGCAGATGATTCCCGCAGCTCCACATACTGCCTGCCTAAGGTCAGCCGTAATAACAAATACATTTTATTTGCTTCTTTTGGCCCTTTGGAGCTGTTTGCTCAGGCTGCAGTATGTGAGGAGAGCTGATGCTGCCCTGCTGCTCAAATGGCAAGAATGTGAACAGAGAAAGCAATTCAGAGGGGTTAGGTGTGCTTTGGTATTAGTTAATATTCATCTGCTTGTGTTACTTGTATTTATTCCCTTATTAGCAGACAGACCTGCTCAGAGACAGTGAACTTGCCCCCCATTGCTGGGGTTTGCAAGTTCTGAAGTTCTGACACTGAAAGACATTTTTCAACATGAGCCTGCAGCTGATGAGTGGAAAACTGGAAAGTATGGAAACAAAAACCTATGGAAAATTTTTTTCCTTAAGGCAGCTGAGCAGTTTTCATATCCCCAAATACCCATGCTTTGCCAAAATAGTAACTGAGCTTGGAAAACAGTAGCTACATTGCCAGCTTTAGCAGTAGAAACAATCATGGGCCGACACATGCACACAAATACAAGCACATACATCCTAGGAGCAGCATCAGATTTAAAGAAAGAAAACCAACGGGAAGTGTGATGAATACTGGAAACAGAAAACAGGAATGTTTGGATGCTGAGCACTAAAGGTAAATTTTTAAGTACGGTGCACACCTTTTTGAGTAATGCTTTAATTTGCATATTATTTCTCAGGTAAAATCCACCTAAATCAACACAGTGGCACCATTTAAAGCCCATTTTCAGTGCTGGTTGTGTGTCACATTACAGAGACACAGGCCTGTATTCCTGCCTCTGATCTGATGGACTAGATCTGAGTAATGAGGGAGATGGAACAGGAATTCATGCTGAAGAGGAACAACTGAAAAGTGTTCTCCTTTGCAAGTGCACTCTAGGAAGCAGAAAATGGAAAGATTGCCTTTGCCTGGCTGTACCTAGAATGTTTCAGCTTCTTGTTTCACAATCAGCAACATCAGCTCTGTGAGCAGACAAACTGCCTACAAAGCTGCTACTACAAACTTCAGACCAGTTCCTCAAAAGAAGAACTTGTTATCCAGAAAAAACACCAAAAAGCCCATCTTTGGGTTGAACACTGTTTCCAG
This sequence comes from Corvus kubaryi, assembly GCF_017639235.1. NCBI lineage: Eukaryota > Metazoa > Chordata > Aves > Passeriformes > Corvidae > Corvus > Corvus kubaryi. The sequence goes on from NW_024581550.1 coordinate 3,212, forward strand.
CCTTACTAATCAGGCCTTGACGGAGGAAAGTACAAATAAACTGATCCTGAATTAAGTCATCCTTGTTGTGAGCACATACCTGGCCAAGGCAGGCAAAAGCAGATGGATGACCCAACAAAGTTCACCTTGTTTGCTGCGTTGAAAGCTCACGCTGTTCCCTGGCAGAACAGGCACCTCAGGCCTGCAATAGCCACTTGCTACCTTGCTTCAGTCAGCATTAAACCCAGCACAGTATTAACATCTTGGGGAAAATCCAGCTGGGAATGGCTTTCTGGGGGGGGGGGGAAAGGAAAGGGAGGTGATTGAATCCCAGACCCTGTGTTTATTTATCAATTTCACAGTAATTTTAAAGAACTTGGAATTTCTCCCCCTCACCTGAAAATACTTTATTTCCAGCGTTTTCTGTTAAAATGCAGAGCTGAATTCCTGTCCAGAAAGAAGTGGCAAAGAACAGCCACTCTTCACCTGAAGGTAACTAAATCACCTGGTCTGGCAGAGGTTGGGCTTTCTGCTTGGTTTTTGCAGGAGCTGCTGTGGACACATCTTCCCATGCCCAGTGCAGTGGGTGGCATTCCTGGGACAGAGCCAACCTGGCAGAGCCATCGTTCCTGTGGCACCCGAGCAGTCAGAGCATCCCCAAACTGGGATTCAGAGCAGCCCCACTGACTTCGGTGTGGGGCAGTTGTGTTTGTGCCTCAGGGGCATGATGTTGGAACACAAGTGCTGAACTTTAAAAATTTGCTTTAAAAAGTTATAATTTGCTCTGATCTTTTTTCTTATTTTTCTTTTCTGAAGCACTTGTAAAGTTTGAAGATGATGCTAATGATGTACAGCACACGTGCTCTGAAATGCATCTCCCCTAGGTTAATGTACCCTTTAGCTCACTGGGAAGCTCACTGGACACGTTTTGGAGACTTTCAGCACCTCCAACGCATTTCTGGAAAGAAAGCAAATGATCCAAGGTCTGGACACTGGGCTCTTAAATTACCAAAATATTTATCACTTATGCTGAAAAACACTTTGCCAAAAAAACTGGGCTATGGAGAGGGCATTTGGCACTGGATTAATTTCTGATGAAGTTTTAGGAGCAGGCTGTAGGTTTGTGTTCAGTGATGCTTCAATGTAATGCCCTGGCCAGTCCCATCCTGGCCCAGAACTGCTCGGATCAGGCTATGCCAAATTCCTGTCACCTTGGGCTTCATTAGCATGTGAAAACAGAGCCCTCTTGGCTTTGTGTCTCACTGAAAAAGAAACCACCCAGCCCTCCCTTTGGCCAGGGGAGTGGAGCTGCCTCATGCACTCGACTTTAAAAGCAATTCTTGACGTTCTTTTTTTTTTTTACTACAGCTCTTAAAAAGTTACCAGAGTGAAGGTTCCTGTTTACAGTGGTGGGAGAGTAGCTCAGGTAACTGCTCATAAAGGGCCCATGAGCAGTGGCTGACGAAGGACGCAGCAGGGTAAGTAAATATGTTATAGTTAAGTGCTTAATTAGTTAAGCGGATTCTGCATTTTAGTTAAGGATTTAGTTTAAGGATTCTGCAGTTTGAAAGAATGAAGTCCTGCACTGCCATACGAAATACTTCCTGTGATTTAAGGGGGCCAGGAGTTGCATTTGCTGCCTCCAACCATTCTAAGAGTGAGTGAACCAGAACATGTAAAAAAATTGCAGAAGTTCTGAACAAATAACACAACGAATTTAAATGGAGAAACTTCCCTAGGTCACGTTCATTCAGTCAGGGAAAACAACCAGCCCCACATAAGCAGTCTGTGAGCACAGCACCTCCTGTCTGCTTCCCAAATACCATGTCTTACCTTTGAACCAGCTACAGAGGCAGGAAAAGTCACCCTCCCTCCACAAAGGACTTTGGGAATAATTATGTCTAATGGAAAAAAAAAAAAAATTAAAAATCACAATCTGTTCATGGACAATGTGAGTGGAAAGGGATGTGAAATTTGTGAAGATCCTAATTAATTAGAAATTACTCCTCTTTGTGGTTGGCAACAGTCATTGAACAGCATCATTTGATAAGGCTGAAAGTACCTTGAATGTTTTTCAAGCCACACACGATGATTATTACATGTAATTTTAAAATTTCTGACTCGTACATCAATGAATATCCATGTTAATCCATGATAAACTCCAAGTTCACTGGAGTAACTCTTGGAGCAGAGTGGCTTCAGCCAGGATCCGAAAGTGCACTTAAAACTGAGGCTCCATGATGGATTTTGAGACTCACCCCAGTTTTATTTACCCCAAGCAGCGTCCCCCTTTGGAGCGCATGAGGAGGATTTCACCTCCTTTGGAATTCTGGGGTAAACTGTCCTTGTACAAAATTTGTTCAGGGTAAAGTTTTAGGCAGTATTTTGTGCTGCAATAACCACATCATGACAGACAACCTTTTCATCAGATCAGAAAAAAAAATCCTCCAGGTCAGTACAAGAAAGGAACATGACAGAGCTGTAAATACAGAGCCCAGAGGCGCCAGAGTTCCTGCATTAAATGTGGTCATTGGCCATGTTTAAATTTTTTCCCAAACATTTCAGGTGTTAAGACAGAGAAGCAAATACACACATGGGGGAATGGCAGCAATGAAGGCAGCTCTCATTGGTAAATGATCCTCATCATTTCTGTCCATTTTTCAGACAATTATTTAAAAATATATAACTGATTAGAGACGGATTGAGTTGGGAAATCAGGTACACAGGCAACCTTGGGTTTAGTAAAGGTGGGAGAGCTGGGACCTGAGGGAAAAGCCTGTCTGACCACATTTCCTTTTCCCAGGATGGGCCGAGGAAGATTTGCAGGTGACAACTGGAACATTTTAATCTGTGATACTAAAAGAAAAGCCCTGGTCAGTAAGCAACTGAAGTTAGAGATGTAAATTATACAGCTGATTTCCAGAGGTGGGCAAATACACCACAGCACCCAGCAAAGTCACAGAGAGATGAGGGGTGGAAGGAGAAAAGGATAAACCCCCACATGATGGTCTCAGGAGTGTAAGGCAAGTTTAATCACTTAAAGCAGTGATATTTTAAATCCTGTCTCCAGTGGACAAACCTTGCTGTGAGGGTGGTGAGGTCTACATGCACACGATGGTTGGGTGAAAAAATTGTAAATGGCTGTCAGAAATTGCCATCTGCATTTTTTTTAGGAAAAAATCTCTACCCATACTTGGAAATGATAAAGATTTGCCAAAGGTTACCTCTGGTTAGAAATAGTTTTTGAAACTGTGTCTTTAAAGCTGGGCTTAAACTCAGAGATTTTTACTAGAGCTGGATGTTTGTTGTGAATGTAAGTAGCAAGGCTCGTCCAGTACTGGCCTGGATGAAGTAATGCCCAGTGCAGCCCAAGGATGGTCCTGATAAAGCAAGAAAGGAATGGATATGAAATAAGGAATCTGAAAGAGTTTTGCTTACTCACCTTGTCAGAAAATAACACTGAGTAGATGCAGCACAAAATTTTATCCAAAAGAAATACTAAAAGATACTTTTCTCCTAAACAAAATGAACTCAATAAAATTATCAGTGGTTCTATTTTCAACCCAAGAAACAAAATTCCTTAGATTTTTTTCTTTGGCTTGTGCCTCTTTTGGGGGTTGGAACTGGACGATCGTCAAGATTCCTATCCAGCTCAAACCATTCTATGATTCTATGAAAACAGGTTCTCAGCTTGGTGGTTCCCCAAGCTCTTGACTCTGGGGGCTCTGGAGGTGCCAGGGTTCCTCGTGAGCTCTGTGCAGTCCTACAAATACTGCACAATGGTCACCCACCACACATCCAGGTTGGCCTGTTCCAGTAAAAAAATGGCACCACCCCAATTTTAAGATGACAGCACTACTGCAAAGCAGTCGTCACATGCTTGCGTTACCAGCCCAAGTGATAGATTTAGAGTATTATGAAAATATATGCATTTTGAAGTGCTGTGAATTATACCAAATAATCCTGACGATCTCTTTTGCTCTACTAATGAATCAAAGCAGAGCTTTCCACATTATCTGCAATCACCATGGAGAAAATGGGTCTCCGTGTACATGGTTTCTGTATAAATAGTGCATCTCCAGCACATTCTGTAAGTAAGTAGTGTCTGATTGCATAATAATAACAATAATAAAGGGAGAGCTGTCCAGCCTGCACATGGGCCAATTAAAGGATCAAGTGCATGAGGCTGCAGCACTCCTGGCAGGGGAAGAGCTGCCAGGGAGGTGCCTGGCTCTCCAGTGCCTTCACCTCCCTCCTGTGCCTCCCACCACAGCAAACCGTGGCATTCGGAGAGCTTTGTCCCTGAATCCCTGCATGGAAGCAGGGCAACAGCACAGTATCCACAGAAGTTGTGACTGCAGCAGAGGCAAAACTCACCAGTTTGGGTGAAGCTCCAGCGCCTCTTTCACACCATGCCTTACAGCTTTGCTGGGCAGGATTTTCTCCACCTGGAGGGACCAGACCCAAACCCGCTGCGTGCCACAGCTATGCCTGAGAATTCATGGAAAGCAGGAGGAATGTACTTTATGGGGTGGCTGGATCATATGTTTATGGCCTGAAATAGGAGATCCCAACCCAAACCACTTTGCTGGTCTCTAATGGTGAGAGGCTGAATATGAACATCATATAATTCATGCTGGGGCATGAGTATGAAAAGAGAACGTGGGCAAACCTGGGACAGCCCACAGCCTCAGTAGCTGCCCTGCCATTAATTATGGCTAATGGCCTAATAAACACCTTCACATTGAGTGCACTGCACATTCAGCCTGTAGGAACCCCCTGGGAGAGATGAGCCAGAAGAACTAAAACCCTGGATGCTGGAATTCTGCATTACCAACAACAACACTGGCATAAAGTCGTAGGGGACCAAGTGCTCTGGGTGCCTGCACACAATGACAGGAATTCATGGAATATTTTCTGTACCCTCTGCACAGAAGTGGGTGGTTGTGATCGCACTGGTGTGGTGGGAAGGGCTCTCCCACTTCAGCCAGGTGGCTGGAAACACCACCTGCACTAGGATTCCATGGGCACATCCCAGCCTGGATGCAGGCATTGCTAACGCACTGCTCCAGCAGCCTCTTCCATGGGGTAATTGCACTGCCACTTCAGGGAGTGAGGCTGCTCCTCAAGGAACAGCCACTTCCTCTCCTCTCAGCTCTGCAGAAGGGCAAAAGTCCCTGGTTCAGGCCTTGGCAATAACGAGGTAAAATGGATTCATCCCCAGTAAAACCTCCCTGAAGACAGGCAGAGATAGTCTCACATGCAATTGGAAAAAAAAATGATGGGCAAACACAGCTTGCCTGGACAGGACCCTCCTCCCAAAGAGCCATGGGAAAGGCTCTCAGGTCACAGGAGAGTTGGGAATTCAACATGAAGTAACCTCCTGGGATGCTAGGGAAAAAACCAAATAAGCCAAAATGCAGCTAAAGAGAGTGAGCACACTGAGAAGGGGGTTCTGCAGGGTTTTCCTTGTTCTTCCAACAAAACCAGGCCACCAGCAGGACAAGTTGCTGCAAAAAGCAGAAAGAAACCAGCAGATCCAGGCTCAGGGTGAGTGTGGGCTGCCTTGGGCTCAAACCCAAACTGTTTGTGCTGGAAGGAGCTCACATTCAGTCCATCAGTGCCTCACCTTGCTGGGCACACAGCTCTTTATTCGGAAACCTAAATAAAGAACCAGTGCCCAGCTTCAGGTAATCAGAATTTTATCCTCTCTACAACCTTCCAAAACACAAGTTACCATGCTGAAACCAACAGTTGCTTTTTTTTGTTTTACCCCAACTTTAATTAATCGACTCAAAAGTTTCTCAGTACCTTTGCCATTAATTAAAAAAATAAACATCTTGTGACCCTTTCCTAAGGAAAAACCCAGCGGCTGCTGCTCCCCTGCCCTGGACACACTTAGATTTAGCTTGGTTCACACTCAAAGGCCATGATCCAACCAGATATTCAGAGACCTGTATAACACTTTTAAGGACTGCTCCAAACTCTGGCAAAAGTAGGGAAAATAAATTCTGTTAAAGCACCACTTTCTTTCTTTCAAATCTGATTTTTCGAGAATCTTGACTGCAATGCATCACTTCAAATATTTCCTTCCTCATGCAGAATATTTTAATATTAAGCCAGATATTTTTCTATTTCCACAAATTATATGCACCATGGCTGAAGGTTTGACAGAAGCTCTAATTTGCACATAAAAAGGTAGAACGATTTCAGTTTTGACAGCACAAGCTTTTGATTTGTTAATAAAGGCAATTCTTTCTCAATTGTGAACATACTCCCTAAATAAGACAATGAAGTTTGTAGCAAATAAAAAAAAAATCAGCTTCCTGGTGTGGAGAATAAACTTTTGATCCAAAGTTAGTGTAGAAATTCAGATTTTACAAAAATAAAAGAATGAAACTCACATTCAAGCTTTAGTTGTACCAGAGCAGGGATCAGAGGGAGATCCATGTTCCTGCCACTTTCTCTGTACCTGTTGTTGGAAATGTAACCTACCTTCAGTATCCGTGGATGAAGTTCATTGCTAGAAAGTACCTGTGAAAAGGGGAAGTAGCTTTGGGGTTGGGAGGTGAGAAAGCTGTGCGGAAATGGTTTGGGTGAAAATTAACAGAGATTTTCCTGGCCCTGTTCTAATCAAAGTGCAGCCTAAGCACACCAGGATTTCAGACTCATGACAAAACCCAAGCACCACCAAGTTTGTAAACCAAGAGACACAGCCAAAGCCAAGGCCAAGAGACCAAAGCTTCAGAGTGGCCCCTCTGTGCCCATGTCAGAGCCTCCATTTCCCCTGAGACACCACAGGGGAGGAGAGAATGTGGAGCTCCGAGGCAGCCTGCGCAGAGGCAGCTTAAGCATGGAAAAAAAAAAAAAAAATTTGGATCTGTGGTCTGAGATCAAACTATTCTAAACTTTGCCCTGTGTGACAGCCAAAAGCTTCAGCACGGAAGCAAAGCTGAAAGCGCCCAGGCTCCATTTCAGGATATAAAAGGGTAATAAAGCCCCCGCCCACAGGCCTGCCAAGGGCCCGGCTTTTACAGGCTTGGCACAGACTGTCCTGGCAGCAGAAGTCGAGTGAAGCTTCTGCAGGAGGTGAGGAACGAGTCCAAACAGCCTGAGGCACAAACCGGCCAGTGCTGGTATCACAAGTGCCCACTTCTGGCGTGGACATAACCCAGACCCCCAACACGAGGGCTCCTGGGTGCCGCCTGCGTGGGCAGGGGCAGAGCCACGAGCACGGCTGTGAAGGTGCCTCAGGGCACCTCCTCAGGGAGGAGCCAGCACAGCTCCCGCATCACTGGGAAACGCTTCCCGGCCACGTGCAGCCGTGGCAGGAGCTGGGCAGTGTCGGAGTCACCGGGATAGCGGGCACTCAGCAATGCCTGGGCACACCACATCCAGCTCCAGTGGACACTGAGCCCGGACACAACCTGCTGCCATCATTGTTTTACTCTGCCACATGTGGCACTTCACAGTGGCACTTGGCAGAGAGCTCTGAGGCACTGGCCCATTTAATGCAAAACCTCCTGATTTTTGTTAATTCAAAGCTTTTGTGAAAGACATTTTTGTTTTCCAAACAGTGTCCCCCCTTCTGCTTTGCTTGGATCTCACCACAGTTGCCTCCTAATCCAGTGTTGGTGAAACAAGGCTGAAGGTATTTTGGTCATGTTTTCACACTCCTGATGTACGCTTGCCTTGTCTCCTTCCACTTTCCTTCTGACTACACTCTGCTTCACAAATGCAGCCATCTGGCACAACATCGCAGTTTTTTTCTGTCGACACCTGAGTAATCAGAGCCCTTTTTTCTCTCTCTTTGTTTTTATTTTTAAATAAAGCAAGTGTTTCCAGCTCCAGTGCCCAGGCTTAGAACAGGCAAGCCACGTCCCATTAATAAAAAGCAGCAGAAGTGGGAGGTCATTGGTATTAATGCTGGAAAACATTTAGGGTGAGATGAGAGAAAAAAATTAGCACCCAGTATTTTCCAGCTTTTAAAGAACACTCCTTGGGAAACAAACTGCTTCCATAATATTGTCTGTGTGAAACACACTTACAAAACATTGATGGCAAAGTTGTGGCCCCAAAAATTCAGAAGAGTCTCACCACATGTTGCTGAATGGCCAGAGCTGCATCCCGTGAGTTTCTCGTCTCAAAGGACCCCTCTCAGACTTAGTCTTTTGCTACACTCACCTTTCCCATGCCAGAAATACGTTTGACAACACTAACTTGATCTCTACCTGGCTGCTACCTCCTCTACACATCTGATCCTACCCCTGAACTCTGTCCCTCCTGAAATAAAGGATGGCCACCACCCCACAGCCCAAGTGACCTGGAAACCCTGCAGAGAGATCTACGAGCAAGGGAGCAGCTGTGCCACAGGGAACTCCCAAATCACAGCCTCCAGGCACCCGGACAGCTGGCAGGGGGACAAAACACCAGGGCGGCCTCTGCACCTTCCCCAGACTGACACCTCTGCAGTCTGCTGCTGCTGAGGCACAGCTGGGCCTGCTGCTCCTCTCTCACAGCCTTCACTGCAGTCCTTCCATGCAGCAGGAATTGGATCCTACCAGCTCCACAAGGGCAGGATGGGGACAAGGGGCAGGGCTGGAGTGGCTGCCCTGTGTCACCCACCTGGCCAGTCCAGCACGAAGCAGCCATGGCAGCACCCGGGATTCAGACACAGCTCCTTGGGCACGGGAGTGATGCCCCATCATTCCCGTTGTCCCAAAGCCCAGGCACCAACAGTGCAATTGCTGCTGTCAGTATCAGCTGGAAAGTGCCATTGATAATGTGCCAGTGCAAGTCAGCAACATTTGACTGTACAGACTGAGCCTGCAGCGAAATCCTCGCTTCTCTTCCCGTTTGTTCCGAACAGAGCTTCCCAGCAGACTCTCACCAGGCACAGGCTAGGCAGCCACACTGGGCATTGGTGCCACATCAGCTCAGGGACTCTTTGCTTTGCGGGGTGAGCAAAGATTTTCTGATGCCACGAGCAGCTTCTTCCCTCTGTGAGCGGCCAGCAGGGACCACAGCATTCTTTCGGGATGGATTTACAACATATGGAGATGCCAAAGGGGAGGGAAGACGTTTGACCCTATCAGGACCTGAATGCAGACTCAGAACCAGGCTAGGACATTCTGGAGTTGGTTTTGTGAGAAATACCTGTTTTTCAGGATGCAGCCATCTGGCAGATTCCCTTCTTCTCTTTCAACCTGGAAAGAGAGATGGAGCAGTTAATGGGGGAACAGAAAGGCTGTGCAAATTACAAGCTCTGTGGAAAGTTTCTGTGCAAATAACAGTTTAACACTAAGAAGTTAGGTTAAAATGGTTTCAAAGTCTAAAATTAGTTACATTTAAAACTAACAGCATATGCTTTTATTGTCTCTGATCTAAAATATAATCCCAGGAGGCTGTGGAAAGCATGCAAATTACAGAAAGCTAATTTGCTCCAACAGCGACACCTCCCATGTAGTTGGGAGGTCTATTAGACCCAGTGTACTCTCCATTATTTGCATATTGATAGCACCTGCTGAAATACTTTGGGATTTACTTTTCCTGCCAGCAGAGGGACAAAACAAACAAAAAATTTATATAAAAGTCCTTTCATACAGATTTGATGAACAATAAAATACTCAGACAGTGCAAAGAATGCCAAATTAGCGAGAGGTAATGGGGTAGGATTGCAATGCCATCTGTGATTTTCAGAGAAACTGGACTGCAAGTCTGCTAGAAAAAAAAAAAAAAAAAAAAAAAGAAATATCCCAAACCAAAAAACCCCCAAACAACAACAACAAAAAAATCCCTGGAAAGTGCTGGGTAATTTGAAATAGCTCACTTGGCTCAAGTCTGAAAATGGAAAAGTTGAACTAAAGAAATCCAGACACTGCAGCAAGAAAAAAATGAAAAACATGACAAAAAAATCCTACACATCCACAAGCCCTGAAAGCAGAACCCCCCAAAGTGGACCTTGATTAAAAATCTACAAAACCCCAGGCTTTGATATTAGCCAGGCCTGCAAGGCCTAGTCTCCTGCACATAAAACAAAAAATAAATTAAAACCAGCTACAGCCTGAGATTTACTTAACGAGCCAACTTCCAGTCTCTGCTCATGACCACTGCTTCCCCTCCTGGCCCCTGAGCTATAAAAAAAGCCCCTTGTATATTCCTATAGCTCATCTTCCTTAGGGTGAGGGTGAGAGCAGCTTCCTCTCCACAGTAGCACATGGAAAAAGCTCCTTTTCCAGCGCCAGGCTGAGCCAGAGCCGCGGGTGGGATGTGCAGCACGTGCCTCTCTCTGCAGAGCGGATTTGGGAAGCTGACCAGGGAGACAGCGACATTCCCCAGCACCTCTTTTTCCAAACAGGCGGTTGGTGTTCCTAAAGAAGCACCGGCCACGTGCTCATCTACCCCTCAACAGTTACAAGGGGCCTCTATTCCCTGTGCTTTAATTCTGATTATGCACCCTCTCTTTTAACAGGCAAGGAAAGGCCCACCAGAGTTACTCACTGCTGGTGTGCCAAATTCCCGCAGCATTTTAACTGCCATCGTATTCCCAAACCAAGGAGGCAATTGACTTTAAGTTAAAATGTTTAAATTGTTCTCTATGCATTAAAAAAGCAGTGAAAGAGCACTGCATGCAGGACAACAAAGCAGGGAAAAGTGCAGCAGGAGAGCCACTGACTCCATCCCTTGGCACTGTGTTACCTGTGCCAGGGGAGTGGAGATAAGGAGGGATATTGCTGGGAAATACATTATTGTTGGGAAATACATTATTACTGGCCTCTCCTCACCACAGACAGAGCCCAGTGTGTCTTTGGGCTCTGCACAGCCAAGTGAGACCTCTGAAAAACTTGCTCAGTGTCAGTGCTAATTACTGGAGGAGGCAATCAACATTCCAGCAACAGGGACCCCTGAAATGCTGCAGACAGGCAGCTCCCACCATGGCCATCAACAAATGCCAATTCCCGTTAATGCCCACGGACTCCTGAATGCTGCAGCACTGGTAGCCAGCACTATTAGCTGGGAGCTAATTAGCAGTAAGTTGTAGGACTAGTTAAAGTTTCAGGATGGCAACTAGATGCAAAGCAGAGGGACTCGGAGCTTGTGATCACTGCTGGAGATAATTTCCAGCGCAGTTTTGCATCGAAGGAACCTCTAAATAGCTGGAAGGGAAAGGGATGACCAGAACAGTTCCTGGGAAGCCTCAGCAGTTCAGGGCACTGAGAACCAGCTCAGAACTGTGACAAACTGAGCCCACAAGCAGCACTTGGGAACCCACAGCACATTCCTGTGTTTGGAGAGGTGAAGCATTGAGAGGAATCCGTCCTCTCACAGCCAGGAACAGATCCTGCCCTGGCGTACAGCAGGGCCTGGAGATACGTGCTGGTACTGCCTGTTGTGTGTGTGGCTAAAAACGTCCTGTGCTGCCCCACAGCCCCTCTGTGAAGTGTGCTCCCAGCCACAGAGAACTGGCCATTTGTAATGGCAGCAGTAAAAATAAAAGTAATAATGATGCAAAAAAGCCACCCTGGAAAGCAAAACCCAGGGCATTCCCTGTTATAACAAATTACGCTGGATGTTCCTTACCTGAAATTCCGTGCGCAATTAGCAAACAGAATTCTCCACAAGTGCCTCTATGCCCCACTCTCCTTGTGGTGGTTTTGGCAGCCACATTCCCAGCCTGCAGTTTGCCATCCAGCAGCTTCCAAACCACAGCTTTTTCTTCTTTTTTTTTTCCTGATGAAGTTCATGGCAGACAGTGTTTTACCACCTGCACGCTGGGGGAGAAAGAAAGCAAGGGGGAGAGGATCAATATATACAGTGTGTTTATATTCAGCAAGAGCATGTTGCAGAGTGGGGAGCTGTGATGTGTGTGCTTGCATTGTCTAGGAAAGGATCCTTAGTGGCACTGCAGTTGGAAAAATTAATGGAAGATCAGGGGACTGTCTTCAGTGACAAACTTTCACCTGCTAAGTTACAATTCTGTCATAGGAAATGATACCTTGGACTGCAACTAATTTGTGAATCCCAGGAAAGGCAGATCACTGATTCTTCATCAGGACTGCAGGATCTGATCTATAAAAATTTGGGCCTCAGCAGGAGGTTGTGGGAAAGTGTGATTTGCATTTCAATTTTTAGTCCACCACAACCTTTAAATCTTCCTGCAGCACTATCACAATACAAGTTTTTGGTCTCAGTGTGCTCAAAACACATATCAAAAAAATAAAAAATCCTGTTACAATGGCAGTCATTTGCTAATGGGACAGAAAGTGGCATTTATGTTTGAATTGTTTCACAGACCACCATTACATCAGAGTCTTTCATCATTTTATGGGGGATCAAGTCCCCCGACACCCTCCTCGAGGACCCCATGTGGTGCTTGTCACTATCATTCCACTTGCACAAACACCCCGGCCCTTTCAATTTTTATCTGCCCAGAGCCCAGAATATGTTACATTATTTAGGTTTTGTTCTGTATGAAGAATTCACAACAAATAAAAGCCATTTTCCTGGAAAAACAAGCCTGTGAGTGACGGTTAAGGGAATTTCAGGCAGGCCCCCTTTGCAGGAGGGGCAGCAGCTCTGCCATCCCTCCCGCTGACTGATGGCACCGCTCCAGCTCATCCTCCATGGAGCAGCCACCAGCACTGGCACCAATGGCAGGATGCTCACTTACTTCCCTAAAAATCTGTCTGGGTCAGGCTCCAACCCCGTGCACACGCTGGAGATGAATTATTCATGGCACAGGAGGGCTTCCCTGTGCTGCTGCTCAGTCAGGGAGGGGGCTTTGCAGAGAGAGGGGGAACATCCACTCCAGAGTCCTTCAGCCAAGGAAATGCTCTGTGAAACGCTCACAGCGTCAGAGATGGGTCTCCATGCCCACCCTGGGGGCTTGGGAAGGCAACTGAGCTGAGCTCTGGGCCAGTGCTCAGAGCTGTGGAACAGGGTTATCAATGTCCTGGCACAGCTCAGCTGCCTCTCCTTGCTCCACACAGAGCCAGGTTTTGTCCTGAAGAGCTGCACATGGCCACAAATTCAAATTTCCATTTATTTTGGCAACTGGACACCTGCTTTCTTTTGTGTAAAATACTATTGCCACTTCCTCAGGTGTGGCAAGACTCAGCAACCCCTTCTGGGGACACATTGTCCAGGAAATCAAATTTCCAGGCTCCAAAGCTCAAAGCCCAAGGCAAGGGTGCAGGAGTGCGTGCACCACATCAACATCCCACGTGTGTTTCCAAGTTTCCTTCTGCTTTTGCTGTTCCTGGGGTTGGTAGGAGCTTTCCAGTGACTTGAGCAGGACAGAGGCTGAATGAAGGACACTTTTTGTACCTGTTTCTTAAAGGCACTTCCAATCCCTCTCCCATCAATGTTGCCATGTGATTTGTTTCCTTGCCCAGTGCTCCAGGCTGGCATTTGCAAGATTGCAGCCCTTGGACTGAACTTCCACCCCAGCTGCTCCTCTCAACAAATGGAAACCAAATATCCACAGTGAAGGTTACAGCTCTTCTTGAAACCCAGGGTGAGGGGTGCTGCTCCATAGGGAAAAGGCACTCCTGTATGTGAGCTCCTCTATCCAGAGACATTTATAAGGTGATTCTACAGGATGATGAGACACTGACCCTCTGAGCTTTCTGACCTGGGACATCTCCAACAGCCACTTTTCAGAAAACCTGCTTTTGCTCCACTGAGTGTCTGAGAGCCCAGCTGGAATATTTAGGACTGAAAAAGCAGTCTGGTCCTGAACTTCCTGCTAAAAATAAATAAATAACAACCTTCACACAAAAGCAGGATAAATAATTTTCCTTTTCTTTCAGGACACGTGTTGAGAGCACAGAAAGCAGTCAGAAGTACAGCTTTTACCAACTGCTCTGCTGCTTAACATCTCTGGCATTCAAAACATACAACTTCTGTGTTTGTACTACATTTCCCTAACAGCTTACATCGAGGCCAAACACACAGCGTTCTGCAGAGGTCTTCTAAAATAAGCTTAGTTAAAAGAGCAAGGTCAATGCCCAACACATGTCAGATTCTGTGAGCAGAAATCAAGGAGTTCGGGGCAAATGGGATATGTCAGGGCTCGGTGGATTCCCATGCCAGGCTCTTTTACCAAGTTCACATTGCTGCTGCCAAAACTAGTAACAATCTCATCATGTGGACTTCAGCTTTGCAAAAGTGTCTAAAAAAACCCCCAATCTCTGCACATGGGCTACTCAGCTCAAGAAAGAAAACTAACACACAGATAAAAGTGTTTATCTGGAGATGCTACTTACTGTCCCTGTAACTGTATTTTTCTTTTAATAGGACATGTGCTGATTCCATGCTTCAGCCCTAGGCTCTATTAAAATCAAATTAAAACCATTAGTAATGTAGTTAATTCCATTTATAATATGACCATCAAGTCAAGAGAAAACATTAAAATAGAAAAATATATATACATGAGATTCAAGAATTTTTTTTAAAAAAAAAAATATTTCCATTTGGATCTTTGCAATTTTTTTTAAATAAAAAAGGAAAAGTTTTTCCTGTGTTCAGATAAAGTAACTCTGCCTGGTCTTTTCAACCAGACCTTGCAGAGTATTTGTGATTTCAATTAAAACATGCTATTGTCACTTTAGCCTCCCTCTTTGGTATTTTAAATTGATCCTAATGGCTTTACCTTAAGTGTTTTGTGTCCCATAGTGAATCCCTGTCACTTACAGCACCTCCCACTATCGCCCTCCTGAACACTCACTCCCGATAATCGCTCCTTCCCCTGCTCTCAGCGTTCTTGTTCTCCCCCCCAACTCCTCAGCTGGTTCAGGCTGCAAAGTGTTTGCTGTTTAACATCTCTCACATATGGCTTGTTGCTCTGGCACACGACAGCCACGCAAAGGAGGACAAGAGCTGCATGGAAAAGGCCAAACTGGTGGCTCTGGAGGTGGGGCTGCCTCTCTCAGGGGCTATCCTGAGGGTAAGGAAGGGCAGAGTGGGTTGGGATTGTGACCTCTCCTGCACCATCCTCTGTGTGGGGCCGAACAGGTGCTCACCCAGGCCCGCTCGCCGCTTCCTGCTTCCTAACAGAGCTCTGGGAGATGGAGACCATCCCAAGAAAACCTGTCCAGGAATGCCAGAGTTCCACCGGAGGCTTCCCTGTGAAGAGATGCCACCAGCAGGTGCCCTCCAGGTTCTGTCAGGGAGCTGCCCCTGGCCCTGCTCCTGTCCCCCTCCACACCCTGGTGGGGAACCAGGAGCCTTCTCCTTCTCACAGGAGCATCCTGTCTCCTTTGCCTTTCATGGATCTCATTATTAATTGAAGAATCATTTAGTTTGCATAATTGTCCTCTGCCATACATAATTCCAACCCTTCTCTTTAAATTGGCTTATTAAACGAAATACAGTCTTCTGGTTTTGTGGCTCCAGCTATCAAAGCTTCTTAGATGGACAGTCAGGGTGACGGGAAGAAAAAAACCGAACTAATAATATTAGGGAGCATCCTTTTATGTACATTCATGAGATCTACCAGCAGGTGACTCCATTCTAAAATATCTGTATTTTCATAAAACAAAATGCTTTCTTTCCTACACCCTGAGCATCATCACAATGCCCCCCTCCATAGGATTTAGCACTCTGAAAAAAACAGTGTTAAATAAATAGCACTTTTGCTTAAGCTATGAACTATTTCTTTTTGAATAACACATGAAATTGAATTAGATTCAGGGATTTCCAGAACAGCCTTATCTGTTCCTGTCTAATCAGGCCTGATTAATTCAAATCAAACTGCAAACCTCAGTTTTATTTTGCTTTAAAAACTCCAGCTCAACAAATCAGCAGTATGTAGATATCACAGAGGCAGTTAACAGGGAAGCCTACAGACACCGAGCCTCATAGAGTCAAACGGATATGATTAAACATTTGGCATCATTTATTAATATTTTATATATTCAAATATATACAGAGGGGATTGGACCAGTCAGAGAGATGCTCTTCACCAGGGACAATTATGTTTATGCCTAAGAAAAGCAGATCAGCTCAGGTGTCAAAGGGTGTTTCTTCAAAATAGAAAAATTATTAACAAGTAACAGGGTTATGTGGGAGGGTTTGTAACACAGAACTGCACTAAACCATGCAATGATCTGCACAGATAATCAAAGTGCTCCTGCCATGCCGAGTGCAGCAGAATACATTCAGTAAGATAAAACAAAATAAAACAATCCCACAAATGCAAGATTGCAAATGCAAAAGAGGCAGCTGTGCAGGAGGTATTCCAGAGATTTAGGGAGCCATTATTGCTGTGTAATGTGCGCTCGCAGAGGCTCCCAGACCTGACCAGTTTAATCCACATCAGAGCAGGGACACACAGGGTCAGGAGGCTGACTGTGGATTTGGGCACTGGGCACAGCTGTTTTCCTTAGGTGCAATCCACTTGTCACTGGTGGTGGCACTTTGCATTTGCTGTGTGGCAGCATATGTGCTTGCCACATTGGGGACCCATTATATCCCTTCAGCCTCCAGCCACTTCCCTTCCCTTCTCGTTAGCTGCATGTCCATATATCCTTCCACACTCCTGCTGCATGGCAGTGCCCGCTCTGTGCCCCCTTTGCCTGCTCCCATATTAAAACCATCTATATGTGGGCAGAATTATTATATATATTGCCAAATTTACATATGTAAATGTATATACACACACACACGTACAGACGTGCTCTGTAAGGAATCGTGTCTATCCCATCACTTACCTTCTCAGAAGTATTTTTGCTACCAGGGAGAGCACACAGAGACAAGGAAAAGCTGAAGAATATCCAAGGAAATCTTTCAAACATGGTGTGAACCCAAACTAAAGGTGAAGGTGTAAAAAGGGGAGCGGATGGACTCTATGTTCATGTTGCAGGTGCTGCAATGAAACACAGGGTTCTGCCCTAGCACAAATCCATTAGTCCATGCAGTTATTTGGGCTTGCAGGTGGAAGCAGTACCTGCCCAGAGAGGCAATTCCATGTTTCTGAGGCTTTGCACTCACAGTGGCACAGCCAGGACTGACTGCAGGACGCAGCCTGGCTCACTGTGGGGTCACTGCACACAACAGTTAAGAAGAAATTTGGTTGATGCCTCATTTTTGAGGGGCTGAACTGCCTCACTCCTAACTCCAGACACACAGGGTTTCCTACCAGGATGCTGGGACAGAGGAAAACCTCTCCAGTCTGGGCAGATGAGCTTGCCCAGCAAAGTTCCCAGTTAAGCAGTGCCCAAGCCTGGTGGAGGCTCTTTCTCGGGCTCCCTGCAGCCAGGACAGGAACAGTTCCAGATAAAAGAGCTTTGCACTCCTAAAGAGCATTAAAAATGCCACAGCCTCTGATTCACATTTTCATAGTTATAACACTGTCCTCGATGACTGGGATTCAGGTAAGGCAAGATCATTCCCCCTCAAAGCAAGAGCATCCCATGGTTTGGGAGCTTCTCACCTGGATGCACAGAGATGAGCCAGTCTGGTAGAGAGGCCCCTGGGAAATGCAAATCCACATTCAGCTTTTTATTTCCACATCTATGAGCAAGCTTAAAATCAAAATTTCCACTCATAATAAGCCTCCAAACTCTAATTAAACTGGTTCTTAAAAAAACCCCAAAAAACAAAACACAAAACCCAAACAACAGAAAAGGAAAAACTGTTTGGCTTTGATGCGCTTCTTTTTCATTAAATACATCTTTTAGTGGTTTCTAAAAGTCTCCTCCCAAGGAAGCAATCACAGAAACCCATTAGGGTTATTTTTATACCATGGTGAGAACACTGAATTACCTTCCTGATGTAGCTCCTGTGTGGGTAAGTGACACAGCCAAGCCTGGATCTGCATGTCCCAAACACCTGCTGGGTTTAGCTGCTCCTCAAAGGCAGTAGTTGGGAAAATGCTGTTCCAGCCATGGCTGGGGTGGGTTTCATACCAGGAACACCGTTCCTCTCAGCAGCTCAATCCCTCGCCAGAAGACTGCCTTGCTCAGCAACAGGTCAGGCCAGCAAAATCCCTCACTTCCAGGCTCCCTGAGTACCGGTGATGGAGGACAAATCACCCCTGGCTTTCTCAGCAGCCCCATTACATTAATGAGTGGCACTGCATAAAAAATTGCTGCTGACAACTAAATCCTTTCGTAAGTCAGGATGCTTTTAGACACGTCCCTCCAGTCTCCCACCCTCTGTTACACACGAACAGGAGAAAGACTTAGGAAGACCCAAAAATCAGGGTAAATTTGGTCTTTTATCTGAGGCAACCCTTTGTGAATCAGCACAGGAGAACAGTCTGTTCACTTTTGGATGCACTTTTGAGGCAGTTGACTGGACAGTGAGAAAGAGAGAACATCTGCAGATGAACCAGAGACAGGTTTTCCACTGGTACCTGTTGCTGCAGGAAAATTCACAGCTGGGTCAGGAGAGGTGAAAGGATAGAAAACGCCTGTCCAGTTAACATAAATAATTACACTATGCACATACATTTCATGCCATCCCGCTGCCCTCGGCACCACCAGGAATGTTAAGGAGGTGGGAGGCCCCTCTGAGCAGGGCGGTGTCCACAGCTCATGGAAACGCTCCCAAGAACAGCCTGGGAGGAAGATTTTGACTTTTTAACTGCGGCCATCCCCGGCAGAGTGGCTGATCCTCAGCACTGCAGTGGGGACAGAGCAGCCGGGGGTTGCGCGGGTCCCACTCAGGGGGAATGAGCTGAGGATGCTCAGCTCTCCTCCCTGTGCTCTGCACGTGTGAAACTTTCTGTGTTCCTCCCTCTCAACAGAAAGGTTCCGCCTTTTGGGTGATTTCTGTTCAGCAGCCCTCAGCCACACCACAGCAACAAAAACTTTGCAAACTCCTTGGTACTAAAGCTACAGCCTGTAACCCGGGTCGAGGTTTTATCGGCCATCGAGATCAGAAGGGGAGAAGCACTTGGGAGGACATGAACGGCCAACTCAGCTGCTCGGAGAAAGGAGCTGATTCACGCTGCCAACACTGGCTCTTACACAGATAATAAACTAGACTGGCCTTTCTCCTGACATCACACTTCAATCAAAAACTTTCTCGCAAAATGTCACTTTCAAAGTTGCGGCTTTAAAAAAAAAAAAGAAAGAAAAAAAAGAAAAAGTCTTTATAAAAAATTCATGGCCACAATGATCTGATAATGCAGCTTTCTGATACCAGCAGATGTTTTGTCTAACATGTTCCCTGAAGCTGTACTCTGTGCCTTCATATCTTTCATTTCCAGTTGCTATCTGCTGACTGTGGGATGTCATGTACGTACCCTATAGCGATGCGCAGCCATCGCAGCTCACACCGCCGCGCGTAATGAGCTGCACAAGATGCTTGTCGCAATAACTCCGCACTTCCCCGACCATATGGAACACAACACTCCAAAGCCCACAGACACTTTTTTTTATTACAGTTCAGATCCTTAAAACATAATCTGTGTGATGTCTAGTGAATGTACGTGAAGAGCTGCTGAAAACAAAGTTAACACTTGTTCACATCATCTGTTACAAATGTCCAATTTGGGACAATAAATTTCCTCGGAACCTGTTCTTTTGCTGACTCGTTGCTTTATCTTTTTTCTCTTTCTCTCACGTCGTTTTTTTTATGAACTATGCATATGTATTAAATGGGATTTGTTGTCCCTAGATACCAATTTGCATAAAGTGCAAGCCATCATTGGTTGGAGAGAAGCAAATTACTTCTCCAGCAAGATCACACTTCTTTTTTTTTTCTTTTTCTTTTTTTTTTTTTTTAATTTTAACAAACCGCAGGCAGAGGCTGTTAACAGCACTTAGCCAGATATGCAAAGTATCACTTTTCTCAAAAGCAGCTTGATCAATGAGCCAAAAAAAAAAAAAAAAAGGAAGGAAGGAAGGGAAGGTATTATTCAGTTAAGTACAATGCAGAGATGTCCCAAGACTGACGCTGTTCACCTGTAACTCGAGCTGCCTGATTCCCAGTAAAACAACAACCCCAGCATGGCTTAGCACTCGGGACACAATGCAGAACAGCCCAACTGAGCAGAGCCTCTCAGGATCACCATTCCACCTTCCCAGTGTCCCTCCCAATGTGCTCCTAGAAGTCCCAAGTGTGCTGCTTCTTTCACATTTGCAGGAGCCCTTCCTGCTCATCCACATCCTGTGCATTTACTCATGTTGGACAATCCTGCAGGGCTGTGCAAACACAGCCTGTCCAATGCCCTCCCGATTCCACTGGCTCCCTGGCACAGGGACGCTCCACAGGATGGCAGCTGCCATCCTAGCAGGTCTTGGACAAGGGCAAGCTCCTTGCTTTCCTTATGCTCTTCATTGCACACACCTGGGACACGCTGGCAAGAGCCTGGGCTCGGAGACCGTGACAGATTCCCAGGTTCCGAGCAGCCCTGCAGGAGCCCTCTGCTCCTGGCAAGGAGGAGAGACAGAGGAGGGGATTTCACAAATTCTTCAGGAATCAGATTACCTAAAGCAAAGCTGTGGTGCACAGGACGATGTAGAAGAGTACGAGCCCACCACTAAAAGGATTTGCAAACCAGGAGCCAGGCTCAGATACAACATGTGAGAGAATAAAATCACCAAAGGGAACAAATCAGCAAAGGATGCTGAGCTGTAAAGTTTCCAGCTAGGTCTGAACTTCCCAAGAATTTAGTGCTGGGAAATTGCTGGGGGTGCTGCGGAGAACGGGTCCTCTCCAAACATAATCATTTCTTCTACTGAGCTCTCTAAAAATGACCGCAGGGTCTGTCTCTCCCTAAACATTCACTCAGAATTCAATCCCAAATCCATCAATGTGATGTGTTTGGATTATGTTACTTCTGCATTTAATGGACAGATGATACTCTCTTAAGAATGGTTCCTGGGATCACAGAGAACATTGGTAACTGATTGCAGACACAGGACAGTTAATCTGGACACTGGTGGCAACTTGAGGTGTCTCTGAGGGAGCTGTGGGTGCCAAAAGAACAAATGAGGACGCAGGGTGTGCAAATTCTCAAGAGGGAATCTGTATTCCCTCGCTACTTTAGCATCTATCCAAAGACACACAAATACCCACAGATTTTATGCTGTGTGATGATTTGAGGGTGGAAAAAAATAGTTTCTGTCTGCAAAAAATATTGGCAACTTCCTGCAGCTCTTACAAAAAGGCTAAAATGCCACAATTTCACACATTTCTGCTATTAATGTGTGCTGCTTTGTTTCCATGTTTATATTTGTCACATTAAAAAGGAATAAAATAGAGTTTAAAAGAAGATCCTGACTCCCAAATGAGCACAAAAGCACAAAGAAATCATGCAAAGATTATTGAGAAAAACTCACAAGAGGGAATTAAGTGGAGGCTTGGAAAATGGGGCTTTTTTTCACAACCAAGGGCACTGTCACTGTTGACCAATGGAATCGCTGTGGGACCAAGAGAAATCCTGCTTGGGACACTCCCTCAGATGGAGAGAAGTGCACAGACCTTGTCTCTCTAAACCTGCTGCAGGAAAGGCAAGAAGGATCCACAGATTTCCCAGGCTTCTCTCGCTGGAAAGCCCTGGAACACTCACCTGGAAGCACAAAGGCTGCTGTGGGTGCCTCAGTGCAGGAGCATCCACAGCCCAGGCCAGCCCATCTCTCTGGATTCAGACATAGCCAAAGGAATCCATTGCTAAGCTGAGCTGAGCCCTGCCTAGAGACCCAGAGCTTGATAACATGCAATCATGGGCTCCCACTGCAGCAATTCCACATAAACCCAGGCTTGGAAAGAGGAGCACCAAAAAAAAAAAGGTGTTTTTCTCCTTCCTTATCTGTACCCACTCCATTTTACCTAAGGCTCACTATTAGCTCAGCTGGTGATGTCACTTGCTCCACTGGAACCTGTTATCATGGAAGATTCCTCACAGGATTTTCTGTTTTGCCAGAGCCGCTCTTTGTGCAATGGTGTATTTCATTCCATTAGATAAAGGGTTAAGGAATTCACGTTTTACCCATATAGACTAAGTTATACTCCCTGTGGGTTGCTGGCTTCCCATTGGCTGGAACAATGACCTTGGAAACAGACAAAAATGATGCATTGTTGCAATAAATATTATAGCTTGCACCTGTTTCTAATTAAGTCTGCCAAAAAATTTTCAGAGATACTGAAAAGAGAAATGTGTTGGCTTCTAATCGAGTGCTCTTTGCTGTTTGATCTGGATTTTTCAGCCCCCCACATGACCTCGCCTTCTTGGTTCTTGTTTTTCTTTTTCTTTTCAGACTTGTAGAAAGCACGAGATTGAAAGAAGGCTTCTGAAAGAAGAACATCTCTGCCTAAAATCAATTGTGACTAAAAACCTGAAAATGGATGGATTTACACCAGGGCTGAAAGCCATTTATGGCAGGATACCTCAGAAATCTCTAGTATGGATTCTTGGTTGCTTCGGTGTGTTCTGGTCTTCTCCTTTTCCTTCACCTCCTCCTCCTTTTCCTCTCACCTCTTTTAAACTTCCAAACTCAAAACAATCCCTATTGCCAACTGGGATCAGGATCACTGGGAAGCTGGAAGATTTTGCAACTGGATTTCAAGATGTTGCAGAAATAGCTGAGGAAGGATTTTCCTGCTAACGCTCACCAAGGAAACGTAAAGGGAGCAGTGGTCACTTGGCCTTCCAGGGTTAGGGACACCTTGGGAAGTCTCTGGCAGTCACTGCATCCAGCTCCATGGACAAATGCAAACATGTGGCAAATGCTGCCAGTTCTCCTTAACAGAAGAAGTAAGGAAATAAGGAATTACTGTCATCTCCCTTTGGCAAACGGGAACTGGAAGCCAGAGCTCAGCCAACACTTCTGGCTGTCAGTGACAGAAGCAGCCCAGTCCCTTTGGTCCCTGTGGGGTCCCTTTCCTCACGCTGGGATAAGCATTTGTGCATCTGTATTTTGGAACTGATTGAGGAACTTATCCATCTGAAAACTAATCCAGGGAGAAAAAAAAGCAACAGAGTTTTTATTTCAGCCGCATCAAGTTCCTAATTTTGGTTTGCAGGCAGCCTGGTGGGGTGGGACTGAGCAGCCAGGAGAGAGGAAGTGCAGTGCAGGAATTTTGGATGGAATTACATGGAATCACAGAAGAAACACGTTGTGACCTCAAACAGAAAGTGTGGGTCTCCAGAATCCACAGATGCCTCTCTCTGTTGTAAATGCCACCAACCTCCCATCCCAGCAGAGCTTTGCTGGCTGGGCACCCTGCTCTGAGCCACGCAAGGGTTCTTGTGCGTGGGCAATGGATCTCAGAAATGTCTGCCTGGTGGAATTAGCTGACCCTCTGCCCAGCCAAAAATGAATTATTTGGGGGTGGAGGCTGCAAGGGGATTATTTCAGCAGCCAAACTAATGAAGGTGGGATCAGACGCTTAAAAATAAGCATAGACACAAGGAAGGTGTGGGAACGGACGGGAAGGGAAGAGCTCAGCCTGTGCAGTGGGATGACGCCCTGCATCACTATTATGGCATGAGTTTTTTCCAGGAGGAGAGATGGAACTACAGAGATATTTTGCAGGGTTAGCACGTCTTCCTCTGTCTGATACACTCTCTCTTTTCCACTTTTCCCTCGGTGGCAGGTAATAAAATGCCTGCTGGTACCCCCCATGACTGGAGGTACCCAGAGTGGTTCAGCCCATCGTGAGTGCTGTGCCAATCATTTAACAATTCCCACAGCTGCCTTTGTGAGAAGCCTCTCTCTTAAGCCTCTGGTTTAAGAATTTAGAGTAATCATGTAAAAATGATACCCCTGTGCTCTATGATCCGCTGAATCTCACTAATGCCGGATCCCAGAAGAGGGCTTATTAATGAAAAGATGCAATGCCTCTCTCTCTGCTCATGTTTCACATGAATATCTCTCATGGATTCAGCAGTAAAGCGCACTGCTGATAAAGTGAGTATAATGAACCTCCGTGCTCCATGAGAATGGAATCTCGGACTGATGAAGTGGTTACCTGCTCCACTTCCCAGCACAATGGCAGGCTCCAGAGGCACAGGGAGAAGCACCCGGTGCAGCGCTGCCAGCTCCCAAATCCGGGCTCTGCTCTGCCATCGATGCCTTTGGATGTGTGAAGAGATCGGGAGTTTGGAAGGGAGCAGTTCATAATTAGCTGAGAGAAATGAAATTATGTTTTACTGTAAATCACTGAGTCAACAGACAAAAGGAGGGTTTTAAAGGGACAGCAGCACCTTGAGGCTACTCTGTGTCCTTCCGACATCACACAGGAATCAAAAACCCCGCTGGCTCTCGACACTTCAACAGCTTTCCAGCAAGGACAAGCACCAAGTGTTCTGCAAACAGCAGGATCCTGTTTCCAGCCCCTGACATCTCACTGATTTTCAAGAAGTCACTGAAAATTCTTTCAAGTAGTACATCTGTCCTGAAGCTCCTCTGCTAACGGCAGTGGCTTCTGCCATGGAGAATTTCAAATTGTTTTAAATCCTTTTGCTGTAGCTGCTTGAAAACACACAAACAAAGTACCCCCCACACACACACACTAACAAGAAGAAAGGTGGATTCCATGCCTATCCATGGGAAAAGAAAGTAAGTGACTACCCAGAAAGCACTGTGAGGCAAAGAAAAGGAGCAGGTAAAACACTGTAGGCAGCACGGCAGTCAGGCTCTATATTTCTCTGAGGCCCTCTGTGATTTATGATTTCCATTAAAGGGAACAAAAGCCTTACAAATTATCCCTAATCTTAGCATCAGTAGGATGGTATAGGACAAGCAACAACAGTCTGGAAGGTGTCACTCTGATGCATCCCAAAAAACCCACAGAGACCAGGGTAGAGTCCAACAACCAGACTGTATCTGCTCAGTGCATCTCCTATACCGGGCTCACCTCTGCAAAGCCAGCCCCACGCAACCAAATCCAAATTTCCCAAACCTTCTGAACATGGAAAACTATCACAGAGATCGCAGCACTGAAGAGTGAACGTAATCCCACCTCAAACCTTATCTGCCATTCTCTGCATGTTACCAACCCATGGAAAAGGGAGCGTTGTCCCTCACTTTGAGGGGATTCTCTGGTTAGAGGGAGCTCAAACACCCTGAAACTCGGCAGAGCTTAAGGCAGGGGCTGCATTTTGCACAAGCGCCTTGGGCACAACTCCCTGTGTTATTCATTCCTAAATGCCCCGTGTGTTGTCTTTAGAAAGGAAGGCAGCCACACCACCTTTCTGTGTGTGCTTTCCTCCCTTGGCTTTTACATTTCTTCCACACGCAGAATGTACTTAACTCGCTGCTTATTGAATGAAGGATTAGTATTATTTTCCTTCCTCCAGTGAACTTTGTTTCACTTCATCCTGCATACATTTGGCTGGGCTGTGTTTTCCTGCCAGCACACCACTGTTCAGCAAACTACCGTGCTTAAGGCCAGCCAGCTAACACAGTGATTCCTTTTTACTCCCGAGGAGTGTTTCCGTAATCACGGCTGGGCTGGGGGATGAATGACAGTTTACACCAAGAAGCACAAAACGCACTTCCAGCGTTTCCACTTGCTGAGCTGGGACAGAGCTAAAGCAGCTTCAAACTGCCAAGACATTTGAGATATCCAGGGGAAGACACGTTCGGAAATGGAGCCTGCTCCTTAGCTCCTCTGCTAGCACAGATGCTGACCAAGGACTGGGAAGGGAGCTACTTCCCCATCCTCCCTTTTCTGTGCTGTCACATCTCACATTGAGCTAGACTGGGAGCGTTGGAAAAATTAGTATAAAACTAATAGGTAATAAATTTTCAATGGCTCTGTATTTACAGTCTCTCCTTTTTGTTGTTGTTGTGGTTATGATTGGTTATGTTGCAAGGAGAAAAGAAGGGTCTCTTTCCAACTCTTGGAAAACCAGGTTGGAAGTTCCTGTTCCACTGCAGCAATGCAGACCTCTCTGGTGGAAGTGTTTTCTTTTTCTGGTGGAATTATACCTCAAGTCCTGCTAGGTAGCTCTTCTCTTTGTTCCCGTGAGCCAAGATCATGCTATGCCATGCTTATAATATAACCTCGCACTAAAAAGGAGATTACAAAGGGGGCAAAATGCCCTAGAGGATTCCCCTTTATCAGAACCTTCCCTGTCAGTGTGCCTTCTCATTTCCTGAGCTCTTGTCTGATTATTAGTGTACTGACAGAATAAAAATAACCTCATATTCCTACATGAATCATAAATAAAACCCTTTTATTTCATCAAAGAGGCTGGCAGGTTTATAGTCCTTTGCAATGCATGCACGATGTGAATGACATACCTTTAATTTTGCTGACAAGCTTGTCGGGGTCCTAATGAAAAAGAGTGAAAAGTGGGTGACTTCTCTAAAGGTTTAGCAGTTGCTTTTTGGTGAGGATATATATTTCACCTTGCCACTGTAATCAAGGAGCCAACTGATCTTGGTAATGAACTCTTCAATTACAGTCCACTCCTAACTCTTCAGGAATGCCGAGGCAACAATACCACAGTGATTATTGCCAATATTACAGATTAAAGCAACCTGGGGGGAATAAAGAGGGGGAAAGGGGAAAGAAAACTTGAGCAGGCTCTGTGGTAGAGCTACAGGTACCAAGGCACATCAGCAATGATCACATTCCAGGTTTTGGTCATTCTAGATTTATATCCCTGCTGTACACCAGCTGGTAATAAAATCACCATTCCCACCTGGATTCTGACAGTCCATATTCCTCCCCGTTTGCTCAAGCGGACACTTTGCTTTTAGAAACCAATATCAAGAACGGTAGAGGTTACCTTGGGACAGCCCCATCAAAAAGGAGAGAATAGTGCAGAAAATTCCTTTTGGTGACAAACAAGCTTCCTGATAAAGGTTGCACAAAGAAAGAACTGTCCAGGTACACAGAAAACAATCAGAAAATCTTTCCTGTTTCCAGTCTTTCAGAAAGTGAAAAGGTTAATTGCTCTCAAAGAGGGAGGCAAACAGTTAAAATATGTATTTTTAGCAGTATTGAGAGTTCTTTCCCCTTCTTCAACACATCCTTTCTTATTTCTCCTCTCCTTCTTCTGTCTCCTATTTTGCTTATGTAGAAGTCACAAAGAACACAGGGCCCTAAGTTTGCTTTCCGACCACAAACAAATCATCAAAGCCACAACCATTTTCCCTTTCATAAAAGGATTCCTGACTTTTTTGGAAGTGTCTCAGGTCTTCACTTGATAATTCTGAAAGAAATTAAGGGAATAGGACAGCTTTATTTGATCTCTTGAAGCTTATCCTTCTTTTTTGGTGGCAATTCCTGTCTTTAGCAATACCTCACCAGAGAAAGTTTGGGATTTGGCAAGTTACACTGGCCTGACTGCTGCTCCTTTTTGGTTTTTGTTTTTTTGGTTTTGGTGGGGATTTAGAGGTGGGGATGCTGAAAGAGAAAATGACAGGGATGTAACTAAGGTCATCTGAATAGAGAAAGAAACAGGGGTTGTGTGTGCAGGACTGTGCATACACGGGGAGGTGGGGCAGATAAAAGGGAAAAATAATATGGACTCTGGATCCAGACTGCTATCTTGACAGGATTTTACAAGATTCCAGAGCTGCACTTTTAATTTTCATTACTTTCCATCTTCCTTTGATAAGCTCAGGAGCAGTATCTAATTTTATTAGGCGCTTTTCATCAAACGTGGATATCTTCCTTCCTCCAGGGATTCCCTAGCCACAAAAACATCAGCTTCTGTGAAACATTACCTAATCCCAGTTAGAGTTACTTGACCCTAGCAAGCTAAGAAATAAATTTTACTCTTCATGAGAGTCCTACTGTTTACACTCCAGAAAAAAATTCTTAGATCTCAAAGTTTTCAGAGGAAAAACATATTTCATAATGCCAGAAAACTAGCCTTAAAGACCTGGGCCATAGAGGCCTGAAACTGTTTCTTGTTTCAAATTAAATATGCTGACAGACTTCCTCCTGACTGTGGCTGACACCAGGGCCTGAGTTTCTCGGCATAAAATCCAAATGGGTGAGGGCACGAGCCACATCCAGTCCCACATCACTACCTCTGGCCCTCTGCCTTCCCCATGAGGCTGCTCACAGAGGAAACTGGTGAGAATCAAAGCCCTTCTCCCTGCCCAGAGCAGAACAAACTCCTCAGCAGGAGGCTCAGGGTTTGGTGAACCTCTCAGAGCGAGGGTTTGGGTGGTGAGCGACTGCACCAGCGGGAAGATGCTGCTGGTGGCAACCACCACAACCCCAATGCTTCGGAAAACAGTGGACCAGGCGCTCCAGCTGTACTGCTGTCACTTGTTCAGCTGCTTGCAATGTAAGGCCTTGCTACAAAAGGTTAAGAAAAGACTCATATACTCCAAAACTATCAGTTTGTCATCACTATTAATAATACTTTATAGTACTTAACATGTTACTTTTCATCTTCAAAGCACTTTGCAAATATTAATTAATCCTCACAATCTGCCTGTGGGGTAAGCAAGTGCTGCTGCTTCCAGAGCTCAGGCACAGGGTTAGCTGACATTCCCAAGTCCAGAGGGTCAGGATCAGCCTCTGCATGTCCTGCAAATGCCCAAAATATTTAAAGATGGTGTTACCCCTTCTCTTAGATGGGGGTGGTGAACATGTACCACTTTTGTTGCACATGAGATGCTTCCTTAAAGCGCTGGCTTGAACTGACAACTGCAACTTGGACAAGGCTGCAGCTTTCTCCCCTCCCACGTATTTCTGCATTGCTGGAAGAGGTGGGCAATTACTGCCAGCTGATTAAAGGTCTAGGCTCATGGAGGAGTTCTAAAACTACTCCCCAAGCCCTGCTTTGCGGTGGAGAATTGTGTGTGTGTACACAAGAGTGATCAGAGTGTCACAGCTTAAAGAAGCAGCAGATTTCGTTAAGGATTTACCAGCCCACCATCACTAAGACATAACAAAAGGAAGAGTTTCACTGAAAGCAGCATGTTTTTGCGAGGACTGATTAGCCTAATGTTTGGGCTTTCTTCACTTGTGGGTTTGGGTTTGTTGGTTTCATTTTTAAACAACTTCCAACACTTTCAGTGCTAACAACAGAAGGAAGGTTTAGAGGGAAGGACAGGCCCACGATGTCCATGCTTCTTTGAGTTGGTAAATCACACTGCATTGCTTTATTGAGTGTCCCTTTAGGAGTATATTGGAAAAAATTCTATCTGCCACAATTAATAGAGTGCCTAGTGCATCACACGGCACAGCCCCGGCGTCGGAACTCGGCATTCTCCGGGAGCCCTTTGGTCCCACACTGGATGCCAGAAAGGATAGTGGCTGTGACATGTGATACAACTGCTGATAAATGATGGTGATAATGCAGAACAAAAAGGCTAATGAGTTCTCCCCAACACCACGCTACTTTCATGAAATGAATGTGATGATGGCCCTATTTTCTATTTTTTTCCTTTTTTTTTGGCTAGTCAAGTTACTTATCCCTGTACCTGCATCTTAGTTTTATCTTGTCTGCACAATGCCATGGAAAGAGAGCCAAAATTAATGTCAGCATCTGCCTTCACTTTTAAACTATAAAAGAGCCTTTGAAGGTAGAGTAAACCAAAGAGGCCAGTAACTAATTATAACCCATTGTACTGGACTTTGGGAATAATGAATAGAAGCTATTCCCCGTGCGCTTAGCAGAGACAGTGGTGCCTTTGTGGTGAGGGAGATCCCTTCACTGGACCAGAGAGAGGAGAAATGGGATTGTTAATGTATGTAAGAGGCAGGAGGATTTCTATGGTGCTATTTCACTGCAGAGGCAGAAGGGAGCAGAGCCAATCATGGGAAGCGTAAAGGTGTGAAGGCACAAAGATGGAGAGTTGATTAAAAGCACCGTGAGGAGCACGGGCGAACAAATCAATGGTAATGATGGAATTATGCCCGAGCGGAACCCAACAGTCTGCGGTGTCCTGGTGACTCGGAGCTGGGGATTAAACGCTGCAGGAGCAGAGCCGGCCCTTGTCCAGCCTGTCAGCACTCAGGGATGGGGTGATCGATGGGATGGGTTCTGCTGCACATGGGGTAAGAGCTCTGTCGGGGAAAGCCCAAGGCCAGCACAGGCACCTCTGCACCCTGTGAGGTGTGGGGGTGGAATCCTGCCCAGGGTGCAGGAGCAGTGGGGTTGGGATGCCCACATGGCTGTCACGCCTGGAGTGGGACAGGGCTCAGCTGGGGGAGCAGAAGCACGAGGTAAGAAAAGGTAAAAGATGAGGAAAGGGGCCCTGAGGGTGCTCGGTGACGTCAGGGAGGCAGGGGAGGAAAGCCCCAGAGGATCCCGGTGGTGCAGGGACATGAGCGGCACTGGGGACACGAGCAGCACTGGGGGCCGAGTGGGGCAGCTGGGCAGGGGCTTGGAGGTGCTGGCAGGAGCTCAGGGAGCACAGATCAGAGCTGGCTGCAAAGGCACTGAAAGAAAGGCCTGGAGCAGCCTGCAGGGAGGGAAGAGAGGATTGGAGCAGCTGCCAAGATCAATGCAGGCCTGCCTGTAGCTGGGGCAGCAAAGGCTGAGGGCTGTCTGCCCTCCCTGAGTTCGCCCTGCTGGCACTGACACCTCTACGAGCAGAATTATACAAACACAGCCTGGGTTCCCTTCTCCTCTACTCTTTTAGGGATTCCTCTGCTGCTTTGAGGCACACATCTTTATGCACATAAATATCCCAGAAGTCCCTATCCCTACAGCAGAGTCACTAATCCCACCTGACTTTGTGGTTGGTGACCTCAGGAGAGAGGATCTGGGGACCATCTGCCTGCCCCAAGTTGGTCACACAGTGTTGCCAGAGGGGAATTCAGATGGGTGAAGGACGAGCCTAGGAATAGAGCCTGTCAGGACAGAAGTCTGTCCACAAGGGACTATGCCAGAACATGAAGCAACCCAGAAATTTTCTCTGATGGCATCAGCCACACCAGCCCAGAGCCAGCTGCAAGGGCAGCGCTGCCCTTGTGAGGAATGCAAGAGGACAGTTTGACCTCAGGTGTTGCATGACAGGAGATCCTCCCACACCACACAGCTAGAGCCAGACCTTTAGCAAACATAAGGGCCACCATGCCCGCCCTTTTGGCACGACCTCACGGTGAAATAAGTGAAAGCTAAACATTTTCGAAGTCAAATATTTGCCCAGTGGTGAAACAGGCCACTGCAGCCAGAGAGAAGCTGTTTCTAGGTGGCCTCAGCCTGTGCAGATCCTAAAGGACTGCTCTGGTAGTCTCAGTTAAGAGACCTTCAGATTGCTGGAGTCTACTTGTGCTCAGGCCAGCTGGGGAGGAGAGAGCCAATTTTAGTCATCCAGAGTCTCCAGAAATAAAATTCTCGAAAGGAAAAGACAAAGGCTCATAAGTAGAAAATGCACAGATTCTTTCCAAATGGTCTTAATGAAGATTATTGAAATATGGAGAGTTAAAATATCCCATATGTTAGCTCCCTTATGGATCTCTTATACAGACTCAAGCCTGAGCACAAACTAATAAACCCCTTATCAAGAGAGGAGCTCAATAGCAAAAAGCAACAATCTGGTGTTTGGCTGCTTCTTTGCTTTTTCCTAATAATAATGTGTGAAAAGCCTAAAAGGAAAGTATAAGGCTCAGAACTGGGCTTGGGCACGTGCCCCTGAACAGGCCCACTCTCCAGAATGTTTCCTTCACTCTTGAAAGCAGCAAGCACCAGAAAGTGGAGAGGGAGACCTGGACACGGCACAAATATTAAATGTAAATACAGCACATTCCAGCACAGCCCCAGAACTGAAACAAGCCCTAGGGCAAAGCTCTCCCTGTTGGTGACAATGCAAAGGACTTCAGCATAATGGTATTTACTCAGTTAAATGAGAGCTGTAATGCACTTCAGCCTTAGAAACAAAACTTGAGCTATTTTCAGACCTGAGGGTTTATTTGCATGTGGCTGTTGACTTCAGCAGGAGTCACCATTGCCACCAAAGGCTCTGCTCTGAGAGCCTCCTCAGCAGGAGAAACGGAATGGAAAATGACGCCCTTTAGCTTCAGCTCAGCAGAACCCAGAGCAAGGAAGCACAGACTTAGTTGAGATACAAACAGAAGTCACTTCGCCATCTTTTACTTCCCTTTCCCTCAGTCAGTTGGGAAGAAATATATTCATCCTCTTGAATATCTCTGGCTGAGAATTAAACATTATTACTGTTAGGTACACTCATAATAAAGGGTGATGCTAACATAGTCAGTAGCAAGTCTTGTCTAGTACAGAGAAATTTTTTGCACGTGAGGGTGCTGGGAAGCTTTAATGAGCACCTTTTCTTTTGCCTATGTACCAGTCAGAGTCACCTACTTGCTTAAAATGGATTTTGATATTTATTTTTTAAAATGTATCTTCTCAAGCTTTTCAACCCAGAGTACGCAGTTTTAGTGAAGCTCTCATGGTTGTGTTCATGCTAAACCCAACTCAGAAAACTGACCTCTCTCAGGATGAAATTTTCTTTAAAAATATGATGTGGCAATTCCATTTCTAATAAAGACTACAGAGCTGTCTTCATCTTTGGCCATGTATGGAAAGCATTTGGAAAAAAAAACCACTTTGTTTTTGTAGATCCAGCAACTCGAGAAGACAGCAATGAGTGAACAGTGGGCTAATCATTCTGTCTCCACTGACAAGCAGGGAAGGAGTTAATTATCTGCTTCTTTTCACTAATTCTCTCGCAGAGCTCGGTTGTGCATATTAAATGTCTAAGTTACCAGATTTAAAGAAAAACTTGATCTCAATTTGGCTACATATTAGAAGTGCCATTCCCTGTTGGCCTACCTAGCACTGTTAATTGCATACATTTAGCCCTCTATTGGAGAATAATTTAGCTTCAGATTGAAAAGAAACATCCCTGGCCTTGGTTATTTTGGCATACAAGACTCCAGTATGACTCTGTTTTCTAAGCAGACATTAATGATTCTAAAACTAATATTCATTGTTTGAAGAGGCATAGCAGCCTTGGCATTTACTTAACCTTTTGTCTCATGTATGAGACTGAGTCAGCCTAAATCCTTTTCTTAATTAATATCTATTCTTTTTTTTTTCTGTTCAACATTATTTATTAAACAATTTGCATGCAACAATTAAGAGTTGAGAGATTAGAAAAAAAACCCCACTGTAGAAGCAAGCTCACTTGGTACAACAATAACCATGAAACTGGTTCTCCAGCTCAAACAAAGCTCTGAGCAGGGATGAGAGAGGAACAGGGAGTGAGGAAGGTCAGGTTAAAAAAAAAAAAAAAATCGAAAATCAAGTCCCACCATTCACCTCTTAGCCCTAACATTAAGCTATTCCCTACTAAAAAAGGAATAATTCTAGAGAGAAAGAGATAAAATACAACTGTAAAAGCATAAAACCCTGGGATTTGACACCTCCAGTGAATGTCAGTGATGACAGTTATGGTTGTGAATAAAGTGCAATCACTGAAACTGTTTGCTTATTGCTGTGGTAGAAAGAAATTATCATTTCAGCTTCCTGTCGTGCCTCACAGGACAGCACTGCCCGCTCCACATGAGCCACCCCAACTGGAGCTCCCTGCTTTTCCAGCCTCTTTGTTTCTGTGCGCTTCCTCGCACTTTTGTGATCACAACTACACTGAGTAACTTGCTGAGTGTGCCACAAAAGACCCTTAGGAATGCTCAGATCTACATGGAAGTTGGCAAGGACACTTTTGGCAACGGCAATAAACCATTCTGGGGTAGCAGTAGGAGCTGTATGACATTGACACAGAGCAGAATGGCAGCTGCATACACACGGAGTTCACATGGAACAGAGAGGCTCCAGCACCTCTCCTCACCTCTTCTCCCAGGCAGCAGCACATGGAATCACAGACACTTCACTCAGGGGACTGTCTGCAACACCAGAGACTGAATCACATTTTACATCTCACCAGGGCTGTATGAGAAACGAGACCTACAGGAAAAACCCAATGCTCTCCCAAGAAACACAGGAGTGATAATATGAACTGTACCTTGCACCCATCAGGATACCCATCACCCCACAGGAACAGGATTCACTGGCATCAAAGTTACCCTAAATCCTCTATTAGCCAACCCCTAATGCTCTTGGCATCACCTTTCTAAAAGGCTTTAGGAGATCGCTGGGCACCACACAAAGCTCTTGCCCCACACCTTTCACATGAACCAACAGAGAGTGAACCCTCCTACCCTGTGACAAGGTCAAGACTTGCTCAGGGGAAAGACACAGTGAAGGAAAAAACTGGGACCAATGGTTAAAAACTGTCCTGAGAGCTGAACTGGACCCCTGCCACTGTCTCAGTGCTCCAAAAAGAAACACTCCAGGGATCCAGATGTGTCATTTTCTCCACAACTACCTCACCAGTGTGACAGCACTTTAAATATTATTTCAGACACAGAGTTCAGCAGGTAATTTCAGGGCAAGAACTTTGGCGGCAGGTTTTAAAATCCAAATACACGTCTATAAACCCAACATATTAATAACTTAACAGTTTTCAATAAGACATCAACATTTGCATGCAACTTCCTACTTGTTATGTGCAGTACTACAATTTTTTAATGTTTCTTGGACGCTGGCCAGAGAGTCTGAGTCCCTAGTTAGTTCATCTATTACTTTCTTGCCACAATAGATCTGGGTCTTGGCCAAGTACTGGACTCATACTGCATACAAAAACACAAAATTCTCTCCCTTATCTGTTGATAGTCTTCACTTCCCAGGGAAGGGAGAAAAAAATAGCATAAATTAAGATAAATAAGTAAATACATAAAAATTCAACACTAACTGTAGTAGAATTATTTTTAGCATTTTTAACACTACGTGTAATCAAAAGATTTCCTTATGTATTTATACTGCTTTAGTCTCCCAAGAGTCTAATTCATGACTATTCACCTGAACAGAAGAGGAAGATCTCTTCCTTAAATCCCTCCTGGAGCTCCTCAGGCTTTCCACAAGAGCGAGCAAGGTTACCTGACCTGAAATAAAACAGGGGAGGAAGAGGCTTCAGTACCATCCTTCCTTTTTCAGTGTTTCTCAGCCTATGGACTATGGAGGGGTTTAAAGAGGCCATGAAGGGTTAGAGGCGGCCTCTGTTTTACATCTGACCTTTTTATCCCTTACTCAGAGCCTCTGGTGCCTTTAGAGGAAGACGGATGAACACAGAGGAGATGCCTTTTGAAAGAGGCTTGAAAACATTGTCCAGCGCAGCTCTGGTGGCAGGGCAGTGAGTGTTGCCTTTGACTGGGGGTTTAAGGTGGCAAACTCAGATTAACAAAGGGCAAGGAGAAAGGAGCGCGTGATGCAACGATCCCGGCTGTGGCTTTCCAGCCGCGTTAATCCCCCAGCAGCCTGAAAGGGCTGGGCCTGAAAGGGCTGGGCCTGCCCACCCGGCCCTGGTGGAAAGGTCTTT